>NW_006400182.1:126827-128460 GCF_000299155.1 Elephantulus edwardii | reverse complement strand
CCAGCAGTAAAACCCCTGTTTTAAATATCTGTTTTTCCCTGATACTATTCTGTAACTGAGAATAAATAATAGATATAGGTGGATTTTTTTTAAGTGTTATGTGGAGTAACATAGAGAGTCAGTGTAGATATAATACAAGAAACATTTGTATATTTGTAGATTCAAAGTTTTGTAAAAGTATCTTTCATATGGCAATGTCTGTGTGTAGATTGGCTAGGTTTATTTCCTGTGTTTTATATAAAATATGGAATTGATAAACGATTTACAAAATATACCTCAAAAATATACCTCACAAATTTTCTATTTGTGATATATTGGAAAGCTTTTACACAGATTGAAAATTTTTAAATTCTCAAAGTATTAATACTTTAGAATAGTCTTAAAAACAATTTTGGGGAAAACCCTTAGGAATGTAATTTCATCATAAGATAGCACTATTTCTTTGACTTTAAAATGCTTTCACTTATTATATTCACCAATATTTTCTGTATCATCATGAAAGAAAAACTGCCAATTAAACCATGACGTGGTCAATTATAAGATTTATCACAACTTCTGAGATGTTGGGAGTGTGAAGAAATGTGCTTAGTTTGGGGGTTGATAGCAAAACAGAATTCTATTTTGAGCATTTAGGATATGCCTCATTGAGCTCTGTTGGCCTAATAGATAGGGAGTTGAGCCGCCAACACAGAGATAGGCAGTTCAAATCCACCAGCTGTTCCAAAAGAGAAAGATGGTCAGTCCCCTACCATGTGATTTAGAGTCTTTAAAAACCCACTGGAGAATCAGCTGTAAATTGGCTCCAGTGTGGCAGCACATAACAATTATTATAATGTATTGGACCCTATGCTAGGGAGCTCGGATAGCCTAGTGGTAAGAAGTTGCACTGCAATCCCAAAAGCACACAGTTCAAATCTACCAGCTGCTTCATGGAGAAGGAAGGGCAATCTCCTTTCGTGAAATTAACGGCCTCTGAAAACCCACCAGAGGGTCAGCTGTGGGTGAGTTCCCACTCAATGGTACTCAACAACAACAGCAACAACATTGGAACAGATAAAAGAACTGTTTAAAAGGAATATATGATTAACCATTATTTGTATTATTTGTATGACAACGAAGGAAATAAGAGGTGGACTGGGGAGGGGAGGGAGAAGGGAGGAAATTATGGAATGATGAATGGGTTTTTTTTTTTAAAATGAACTTGAGGGTGGTAAGGAGGAAAACATGCAACAATGAATGAATAAAAATCCAACGTTTCTGCATACTTTTGTTAAAATCACAGTAAAAAAGGAAAAAATCGTGTGTACAGATAAATTTGAGATATAGTCTTTTAGTTCATTTTCTTATGTAAGAAACAATTGTTTCAACCTCTTAGAGTCTTATGTTCTTTATATTTGCAATGCGTGCATCCTGGTTTAATTCTGTTAATAGTGATTTAATGACTGTAGTAATTAGTGAAATGTGAATAAGGGGAGGTTCCCTTTAGTTCTTTATTCTTTTTAAATCTCTTTTTTCTTCGTCAGCTAATTAAGGTAACAATACCTATCAAACAAGTTTCATAAACCTGTTGTTGTTGTTATGTGCCATCGAGCCGTTTGCAATTCATGGCAACCCTATGTACAACAGCCCTAAA
>NW_006400182.1:123244-125782 GCF_000299155.1 Elephantulus edwardii | reverse complement strand
GAAACACAGATAGACATTCTTCTGGTATTCTCTGCTTTCAGCTAAGATCCATCTAACATCACCTACAATATCCCTAGTACCACTACCCCTTCTAAACCCAGCCTGGACTTCTGGCAGTCCTCTGCTGATGGACTGTTCCAGTCGTTTTTGGATAATCTTCAGTAGAATCTTGCTTGCATGTGAAATCAATGATATAGTTCTGTAGTTTCCACACTCAGTTGGGTCACCCTTCTTTTTGTTGGGAACAAATATAGATCTCTTCCAGTCAGTTGACCAAGTGGTTGTTCTCCAGATTTCTTGGCACAACTTGGTGAGCACATCCAGGGCAGCATCTGTTAGGTGAAAATTGTCAATTGGTATACCGTCTATTCCTGGGACCTCATTTTTTGCTATTTCCTTCAAAGCAGCTTGAACTTCTTCCTTCAACACCATAGGCTCTTGCTCAAATGCTATTTAATGAAATTCTTCTGTATCTGCTAATTCCTTTCTATACAATGACTCAGTATATTCCTTCCATCTTCTTTTGACACCTCCTGCATCATTTAACATTCTGCCTAAAGCGTCCTTGATTATAGCAACTCGAGGTTTGAATTTGTTCTTCAGTTCCTTGAGCTTAAGAAATACAGAACGAGTTCTGCCCTTTTGAAATCTACTGAAGATAAAATAATGTGTTGCATTTAACCATTTGTCGTTTAATCATGGAGTTTCAAGATTTGATGGGTGGAGGGTGAGGGGAATTGGAAGAATCTGGTCTGGAAAACAAGGTATTCAAATTTTGTAAATAAATGAGTATAAAAAAATATTTGCCATTTAAATGAATTTTAAATGTTTACAGAGACTTAGGGTTTCCAATCATTCATTAATGCACTTTTCTCCTTGTCTACCCCCTTCCCCCAATTCACTCTTGTCCTTGAAAAGTAAAACTTTTTCATTGTTAGCAATCCCTCCCCTCCCCCAAGTCTGCTCTACTCTGCAGTCATTCTGGACCCTTGTCATGACAATAATACCCAATCATATATCCTTTTTAAACAGTTTCCCTTATCTGTTTCAATGCAGTATACATCATTCCTCCCTCCTTCTCTTCCCTCAACCCCCATGTCAGTCCCATTTTACAACAGTGGCCTTATGCAGTGTTTGTCCTTTTGTGACTGAGATATTTCATTCAGCATAATGTCCTCCAGGGTCATTAATTTTGTTTAATATTGCATGAGTTCCTGATTTTAAATTCTGCATAGTATTCCATTGTGTGAATATACCACAACTTCTCTATCCATTCATTTGTTGATGGGCACTTGGCTTGTTTCCAGCTCTTTGCCATTGCGAACAAAGCCGTGATAAACATTGGTGTGCATATATCTGCTTGGATGGCAGTTATGAGTTCTTTGAGATGTATTCCAAGTAGTGGAATTGCTGGGTCAATTGGCATTTCTACTTGAAATTTTTTGAAAAAGTGCCATACAGCCTTCTATAGTAGTTGCACCATTATACACTCCCACCAACAGTGAATACGGGTTCCAGTTTCTCCACAGCCTTCCCAGCATTTGATGTTTCCTTTTCTGTTAAATTTTACTATTCTTACTTTGGTGAGATGATATCTCATAGTTGTTTTGATTTGCATCTCTCTTAGAGCTAAGGGTTTTGAACATTTCTTCATGTGCTTGTTGGCCATTTGAACATCTTTGGTGAAGTGTCTGTTCATATCCTGTGCCTATTTTTCAATTGGGTTATTTAGCTTTATCATGTTGTGGTGCTTGAGTATTTTACAAATTCTAGATATAAGTCCCTTGTCTGACATGTCATTATCAAATATTTTTTCCCAATCTTTGGCTTCCCTTTTTACCCTGTTGGAGAAGTTTTTGGATGTGCATAGGAATTTGATTCTTGAAAGGGCCCATTCATCTCTTTTATCCTCTCCTAGTTGTAGATTTACCAGTATACTTTGAAGACTGTTTATGTGTGGATTTAAAAGAAAGTTTGTTGATAATGCTAGATTGAAGACAAATACTATGTCTTGTTTAGTAGCAATAGTCACTGAATCTATTTTCTTCCATATTCCAGTGCTATTAAATTTATCCCTAATTCCTTTAGTAAATTATGGGCATGTTCTCACAGATTGTCCTTTCTGACTATTTGCACTCATCAAGCAAGCATAGTTCACTTGCCCTGGTCATTCAGTAAGCTTCAGGTTCAATATGAAGAGACAGCTGATTTAGCTTCCCTTCTGTATAGCCACGGTGCATCTCAAAGGTGAAGAGTGCTGTAGAATGTAATTTCTGAATCAGAGAAACTGGAGCTAGGAAGATTACCAGAGGTAAAATGCCTCCATGCAAATCTACAATG
This sequence comes from Elephantulus edwardii, assembly GCF_000299155.1. Taxonomy (NCBI): domain Eukaryota; kingdom Metazoa; phylum Chordata; class Mammalia; order Macroscelidea; family Macroscelididae; genus Elephantulus; species Elephantulus edwardii. The sequence continues at coordinate 123,442 of NW_006400182.1, read as the reverse complement.
CATTCCCAGGCAAATACCTAAGAATGCTTGCAGATTAGGAGCTAAATATTTTAGTTATTACCAGTTTTCAAAGAACTAATATACTACCACATTTTCCCACCCTAAGCAAAATATTACAATGAAATGTGCAAGGAGTTGGAGTCAGAAAATCAAAAGGGCCGAACTCGCTCAGCATATCTTAAACTCAAGGAACTGAAG
>NW_006400182.1:120292-121174 GCF_000299155.1 Elephantulus edwardii | reverse complement strand
CAACTATTTAGCACTAGTAAGATATTCAGTAGTCATATCACAGTTGTGAAGCATGTTTCAAATGTCAGACAGCTTTCCAGGGTGGCAGCAGGATTTAGATCACAGAACAAAAACTATGGGAAAAAAATGCCACTTGCCGAAGTAGTTTTGTCACTACATGTAACTTGGATACAGTGATTTTGCAATCATGTTGGCAACGAAAAACTGGTCATAAGCTAGGAATATTTTCCTTCTTGGTGAGGTGGAATCATAAATCCTCCAGAGGAAGTAATGTTTTCATTACTGTCATTTAATAAAGAGTACATAAGGTATCCTTTCATCTCAACAGAATACACTGTTATGAAAAATTTTGTTTTCTGTTTGTTACTCAAGATCTGCAAGCTAGTTGTGCCAAAGTTTTAGTCATGTCAGAACATAATTTTAGCACATGCACTTACTCAGACTCTCCAAATGTAGTCCTAATGCACACATTCATCACATGAAGCTGCCACAATCACACAATCATGGAAATCTTTTATGGGACATGATATTTTAACAGATGCATTTATAGTGGTAAACATTTTCTGACCATGGTTAGTTAATCACCCTAGTCTATTCTTTGGAAAGGAAAGGAATTAGTCTATGTATTTTCTTCATATGTCTTTATCTCTTTACTGTGGTACAAATGTCTGGTCTTATTGTGCTTCATCTATACGTGTGACAGTAAATCTTTGTGTGTCTACCACGCCCACCTTCCAATTCTTGACTAGAAAAAGCATAATGACACATTTGATCCCTAGTAACACATGGTTTCTAATTTTCCCACATTTATACATAGGAGAAGAATAAATATATCCTTCAATAAAGTCGGTGCTTACTTTTGAACTACTCTCTTTATATATA
>NW_006400182.1:111710-119977 GCF_000299155.1 Elephantulus edwardii | reverse complement strand
TTTCTCCAGATTCATAGGGTTCCCAGAGTCAAGCTATTTTGGAAGTGGATGACACTTGTGCTTCCATTCTTGTTTTGATCAGTGAGTTGCACCAAACACTGTTCATTATGGATAACCATTCTTACATTTGACACATTAGTGTCATAGTGTTCAGCTTCACAGCAACCATGAGTACCTCTGAATAGAAAATGGACAGACCAGGGCTATATGACCTAGAAGAATGTTTGACCAGAAACAATTAAAAACAGGCCTGAGGATTGCAAAATAAAGTTACCCGCCTTTGGATTGGTAGCCTCACTTTCTGTCCACTAGACCAACTGATCCTCTCTGTGCTGTGTATGTGTGTGTGCGTATTTGTTTGTTACTGTTGTTGTTAACTTCCTTTGAGTAACAGAAAACTCACTTTCATCATTTCTCCACGTTTATAAGGTTTCTGGAGGCAAACTGCTTAGGAAGTAGATGGCACTCCTGTTTCCATTCTTGTTTTAATTGGGGAGCTCCACCAAACACTGTCCACCATGGGTAACCATTACTGAATTTGATGCATCAGTTTCCTCTGTACAGCAAATGGACAGATGACTTCCAAACTGGATTCCAGATTTTATATATATCTTACCCAAGTAAAGTAGTCTTGAATATCATGCATATTGAGAAATAAGAGGGAGAGTTTTCTCAATTCCAAGGGCTTGTTCTTCTCCAAATAAAGCTCAGAATTCTAAGCCTGGTCTTATCAATGATCTAGATGTGTGATCTCTCAGAGCAATTTCTTACAAGAGGGAAGAAAATGTTGAATTGACTGTTTAGGAACTGTGTAGGACACTTAGGTTCACTAGGCAAATCTGAATTAACTCGATTAGAGCCATCTTTGCTGCTAATGCCTCCAGTATAGCTTGAACTTCTTCCTTCAGTACCATTGGTTCTGGAGCATATGTTGTTTCCTAAATGGATGAACATCAAGTAATTCTTTTTGGTCCCATCACTACAAATTTCTTCCATCTTCCTTTAATGCCTCCCACATCTTGCTATATTTTACCCATAGACTCCTTTCCTTTCACTATAAGTAAAAAATTGACTTTTTTTTCTTCAGTTTTTTTTTTCAGATTGATAAATGAGAAACAGGTACTGCCCTTTCTAACTTGAGGCTTTTGCACATTTCATTATAATAATATTTTATCTTCTTGTGCTACCATTTGGAAAGCTTCTATTCAGCTATTTAATGTCATCATTTCTTCTTTTTCTTTTCACTATTCTACTTTCAAAAGCAAGTTTCAGTCCTTCCTGTTATCCATTTTTTACTTTTTAATGACCTTTTGCTTTCTCTATATATAATGGTATTGCAAAACTTGTTTGGTCTTAGATTATTAGTTTTCAATACATTAAATTTATTTCCATGGTTTATAATCTCAGGTTGGGATATATTTCATAATCATGTTTTGACTCTTGCACACTTGCTTGAAAGGTGAAATAAAGGCAGACTCTCAATGAGATGGATTGACAGAGCGACTGCAACAAAGGACTCAGGAGTGTGAGGGATGGCGAAGATGTGACAGGATAGGGCAGGTTCAGATCTGTCGTCTCTGAGGTCTTTGTGAGTTACATTTTATTCAAGAGCACATAACAACGACAAAAAGTAGGAAAAGAGTTGAGCTGCCCCTCAAAAAGCAGATAATTCAAATCCACCAACTGTTCTGAAAGAGAAAGCGGGGTAATCTCTTTTGGGGCAATTTACAGTTCCTTAAAAATCTGCTGCAGAGTCAGCTCTGAGTTGGTTCTGAATTGAGTTGAGCTGTTGGGTTTAATCTCTGTAGTCAGACCTTGGCCTTATCTCTTTCTACAGATGTAGATAGATCTATTCCTGTATATTCCATAGGTGAGGCTTACATATGGAGTCAGAGTGCCTGTTGTTGAAGAAGGTGTTTGCAATGAATACATGATGGGTCTTGCAAAATTCTATCAAGCATTTTTTACATCATTCCTACTAATAATGCCCTAATTTACAATTGCTGATTCTTCTTTATTTATAACTTTTGCATTGCAGTTATCAATTATTATGAAGGCATCTTAATTGCATATTTGATCAATTTCAGATGCAGAAATACTTAAAAGCCTTCAATTTGTTAATGTTGGGAACAAGTAGAATATGTATAAATTTGAGAAGTATTAATGTTTTGCAGATATATAGATATTATTCTATCTATGAAGCTATTGTATTTCAGGACAGACCTTACCATATTATTTTGTACCATTCTCCAAATTACTAAAGATCAACAATGTCAGTCTGGAGACTAAGGTGTGCCTGATACAGGCCATGGTTTTGCAATCACTTGCTATGCATCAGAGAGCTGGACAATGACTAGGGCTGATAGAAGGAGAATTGATGTCTTTGAGCTGAGGTGTTGGAGAAGAGTATTGAATATACTATGGACTGCAAAGAGAACAAACAGGTTCATCCGAGAGAGGGCTAAACAGGCTGCTCCTGGGAGGTAAGAACTCTGAATCTTCATCTGACATACTTTGGATATGTTTCAAGGAGGGACCAGTCCTTGGAGAGGAATGTCATGCTTGGAAGGGTGGAAGGACAGCACAGGCGAGGAAGACCCTCGATGAGATGGATTGATTCAGTGGCTGAGATAATGGGGTTAGATGTGTCAATGACAGTGAGATTGGCATAGGAAAGAGCATGGTTTAGGGCTGTTGTACATAGGGTCACTATGAGTCACAGGTGACTTGATGGCACATAAAAACGATAACAAAAACATTAGCCATGACACCATTCCTTTTCAGTTTGTCAGTGTCAGCATGGTAGACTATGATTGTCTGGTTCAAAATAGACAACAGCAGTTCTTTCAGTCCACTTTTCTTTAGGATGGCAGCAGTCTTCATATTTTTTACAATCGTTAATTTTTCTAGATTCCTGCTTTGGAAATTCCACTTTCTGATTGTTGTTATGTGCCATCAAGTCAACTAGTACTCATAGCAACCCTATGAACTATAGTTATGAACTGTGCTCTATCCTGAGCCAAATTCACTGTCTCTGAGATACCTGACTACATCACCACCATAACTGTGTCAATCCATGTCATCCAGGGTTTTCCTCTCCTGAGTAGTCCTTCCACCCTTCCAAAGAGGATGTCCTTCTCCTAAAACCAGCTCCTCCTGGCAATAAACTCAAAGTGTGTGAGACATATCTTCAAAATCCTTCCCTCCAAGGAACAACCTGGTTTGACCCTGTCCAAGACAGACATGTTTGTTCTCTTGGAAGTCCATGGTATATTCAATATTCTTTTGCAGCACTACAACTTTAAGCCATTGATTTTTCTTTTGTTATTCTTATCTTTGTCTGTCTAAGCTAGCAGCTACTCTAATAATTGTCCACATGGTTGATCCTGCTGATTTCTGAAATGCTAGTCACTAGGAGTACTAAATATCCCATGCACTTTCAAAGGAGCAAATAGATATATCTTGGGAAAAGTGCAGCGAGAATGCTCTTTGGTGGTAAAGATGGTGAATTCAATTCAATTCATTATTGAATTCAATTCAATTCAATTCAATTCATTATCATTGAGACATAACTGACCACAAGCTGACCCTTCAGTATATTTTCAGAGGCTGTAAATTACACAGGAGGAGATTGTCCCTTGTTCTCCCAAGGAGCAACTAGTGGATTTGAACCAGCTGCCTTCAGGTTGTCAGCAAAACTCTTTATCCACTAAGTCACATACAGCTTGAATCTGTATCTAACTCCAGAAGTGGTCTGTGTGCCCTGTGAAAACATGGGTGTCACAAGAACTAAGCAGCTGAGAATGAAAATGAAAGCCGATACTATTCTCTTCTAAAGACCAAATTAGATATGATCTAACTCTCTAGAAACATTCCTTAGAACAGTCACGTGCAAAATGAAGGGACTCTCAAGTGGGACCTGACAGTCAACCTGGTCCATTCCCTCTACCCAGAGCCAGAGAATCGGTCTTCTCTGTTTGGAATGTTTACATCTCTCTCCCCATTTCTCACAGAAAAAAGAAATTATTTTCACTGTTAGTGGACTACTCCCTTTGTCACTTAAATCTGCTGCAACTGAGTTGTGTCTAAATTAGGAACCCTGTGAGACCTTGTAGAACTCCCCACAGGGCTTTGTTTTACCTAGATGATTGTAATTAATTCTAACTAACAACACTAGAATTAAAGCAAATATTTTCAAGAAATATACAGGATAAAAGAAAATGCAATTTAGGATTAGAAACAACTGCATGAATAGAAAACAAACACAAAAAGTTGATGGGCAAATGTTGTCATATTAACTATCCATAACTCCTAAATAAAATATCATGCTAGAAACTAGGAAATTAGCCCCAAAATTTCCATAATCACTTTTGTGATTTCCAGCTTTCTATAACTTTTAGTTATGTAATATCAAGAAAATAGGACAAATAGGCAACATTGTTGTTGATAGGTGCTGTTGAGTTGGGTACAACTCATAGTTACCCTATGAACAACAGATCTGAACCCTATCCTATCCTGTGCCTTCCTCTTAATTTCTGACACACTTTAGACTGTTAGCTGCAGTCACTGTGTAAATTCACCTGGCTGAATGTCTTTCTTTTATCTTCAAGAATGTCCTTGAGAAAAAGAAAAAACCAGATATAAAACCACAAAAACACAAACAAAATAATAAATCTTTGTTTCACATACTTTGGGCATGTTATTAGGAGAGGCTTTTTCTTGGAGAGGGACATAATACTTGGAATGATGGAGAATTGATGAAAGAGAAGATGAAACGAACATCATGATAGATGTAGAAAAGATTGATGTGTCAAGAATTTAATTTTGCTTGAATCCACAATCAAAACTCACAATAACAGCACTTAAGAAATCAAAAGACATCTTACATTGGGAAAATCTGAGGTCAAAGACCTCTCCAATGTGCTAAAGACCAAGGATGTCTGTTTAAAGACTAAGGTGAAACTAATCTGAGCCATTGTCATTTCAGTCACTACTAATGCTTCTGAAAGTTGGACAGCATTGGTAGAGAGAATTAAATACTGAATGGAATGTCAAAAATATCTTAGAAATCCTCCTTGAAGGAAATGTAACAAAGATCCTCCTTAGAGGTAAGGATGGTGACATTCTGTTTAACATATTTTGGACATATTGTCAGGAGGGACTGTTGCAGACCGAGAGTAAAGTAATATTGAGACAGACAATCAAGAATGATATAAGAGAGAGTAAAGACAGGGGGTCAACAGTCCTGATGATTGAGCTGCCCAAGCCATGCATCTCTGTGTATTTATTGAGAATCATCAGGAAGGTTGTTGTTGTTGTTGTTATGTGCCTTCAAGTTGCTTGCGACTCATAGCCACCCTCTGTACAACATCCCTAAACTCTGCTCTGTCCTGTGCCAATCTCACTGTCTCTGATATGTCCATCCCGATTACCCCAATCACTGAATCAATCCACCTCATAGAGGGCCTTCCCCTTCTGTGCTGTCCCTCCACCCTACCAAGCATGATGTCCCTCTCCAAGGACCTGCCCCTCCTTGCAACATGTCCAAAGTATGTTAGATGGAGCCTTAGAATCCTTGCCTCCAAGGAGCAGCCAGGTTTGACCCTTTCTAGGATGAATCTGTTTGTTTTCCTAGCAGTCCATGGTACCCTCAAAACTCTTCTCCAGCACCACAGCTCAAAGGCATCAATTCTCCTTCTATCATCCTTAGTCATTGTCTAACTCTCAGATGCGTAACAAGTGATTGCAAAGATCATGGCCTGTATCAGACTCACCTAAGTTTCCAGAGAGACACCATTGCTCTTCAGTACTTTGGAGAGGTCCCTAACAGCAGACTTTCCCATGGCAATACATCTTCTAATTTCCTGGCTGCTGGTGCTGAGAGTGTTGACTATGGAGCCAAGCAAACTGAAGCTGTGAACAATCTCAATCTCTTCACCATCCAAAGGATCATGAGGAAGTCTTTTGCAGACAATGCAGAGTTCTTCTCTACTGTTTACCTTATGCTAATCTCAAGAGGGAGAGATTCAGTAAATACAAACTAAGATTGATGTTGACTATTAAGGAATGTCTTAGTGCCTCAGGATGAACTCCAGCTTGTATTACGCCTCCCTTATATCCTGATATAGCATTTGGCTTCTTATTAATATTAAATTTGATATTTGGCTTCCCATAAGGGACCCTCTGATAAAAGACATTATGCTGAGAAAAATTAAGGTTAAGCAAAAGAGAAGATACTCAAGGAGATGGATTGACACAGAGACTCTAATAATGAGCTTGAGCATATCAGAAGGATGTGGATTGTGTAGGCTAGTTCGAGGTTTAAATCTGTTATAAAATACCACTATGACTCAAGAGTGCCAAACTTAAGCTAACAACAGGACTTCTAGCCTTCCTGGCCATCAGTACTATTACCTCAAATCAGTACTTTGACCAGAACCTGTAGGCTACTACTGACTTCACTCTTGTTATTGTGTTTTGTAGATTCAGAACTCACCCATAGATGAACTTTTAGCAGGTTTTTAAGGGAAGTAAGTCACAGGAAGAGACTGCCCATTCTTCTCTTGCAGAGCAGCTGGTGGATTTGAACCATGTGTCTTATCACCAGATTATCAGAGCATCCTTAACTGCATTGTTGTTGTTGTGTGCCATCGATTGGTAACAGACCCATGGCTGACCCTCCAGAAGCAGTAACTGTGAGATTACTCTGGAGCAAGTCTCCAGAGGCAGTAGTCACACAAGAGGAGATTTCTTATCCTTTTCCTGCGCAGCAGTTGGTGGATCCAAACTGGTCAACATTATAGCACAGTTTCTTACCACTAGGCCACTAGAGATCCTTTTAACTACCCTAAAAAGAAATAAATAAAATCTCAACTAAACATCCTGCCATTGAGTTGATTCTGATTCAGACCCACCTCATGTGCTACATGGTAGCACCATTCCATCTGATGGTCTTCTCTTATTCTTTATATGTGGAGACTAGGTAGCACAAACGGTTTGTGCTTGACTGCTAACTGAAGAGTTGGTGTTTTGAACCTACAGTCTGTGAAGTAAAGTCTTGGTGATCTGATGCCATAAAGATCATAACCAAGAAGACTAAATACAGTAATTCTACTGCTTAATAAATGGCATGACCATAAGCTAGAAGACCTAGATCATATGAGGTCTCTCATTTATCAAAGACCACTATGACTCTCATGGGGAGGGGGTGGAATATCTCCTGAGGTAGAAATAGTGTCAGGCTTTTTTAAAAGGCCATTTATATTTATGATTATGTATTATTGTCATGACAGGAGTTCAGAATGAAGGCGGAATGGACTTGGTGGGAGGGATTGTATAACAACGAAATAATTTTTCTTTTACTTTTCAAAGTGATAAGAGAACTGGGGTGGGGGAAGTTGGGCAGGGAGAAAAGTGCAATAATGAATTAATGGAAATCCAAAGTCTCTGTAAACTTTCATTAAAATTATTTAAAAACAAACAAACAAAAAAAAGCTGAACATAGAATTTTTTGAAAAAAGGTTGTTTATGAGTTCAGGCCTAATCTCAGCCAGAAACATCTTACTGAAGCATACTCTGAGTTGACCCTTAAATATTCCCTGTCTCTCTAAGGGAAATTGTCTTGTGCTCACCTTTTGACTTTCCTTGCCTAGTTGGTTTGAACCTTATCATTAATTTGTGCCCTTCTCACAGCAGGTGGCCCCTGGTGCAGTCTAAGTGCTCTAATTTGATTCCTGCCTTCTTCTTTACCACCTTTTATGCTCAGCATCCATGTCTAAACTCGAAATTTTGTTAGGAGTTAACCTGCATTCATTGAGGCTAAGTATCTTATGACATGTATATTATTATATATATAAGTATATTGCTGGCCTCACATTTTTCTAACTTAGACACCCACAAACCCAGTCCTTTCTTCGGAAATGATCTATTAAAATTCATCAGTCACCAGCCCTAATAGGGAAGCATGCTGTTATTTCCAATGAAAGTAGAAAGTGCAACTCATGTCATATAATAATGTAGAGCATGAAAAACGTCTGAGACTTCAAGTTCCTTCTGTGTTTATTTATGGAATTAACTGCATTGCAAATAATCATCAGAGTAATGACTGGCTGGGGGAGGGGGTGTACTGGCAGAGCAGAGGATGAGACCATGACAACAGTGCCAAATAGATGGCACCAACATTTAATCTGTCAGTTTTGTAATAGGAAGCACCTTTCATCTGCTCTTTTGGGTAAAATGCTTTTCTGTTCAATGTGGCTCTAAAGCTG
>NW_006400182.1:105356-110321 GCF_000299155.1 Elephantulus edwardii | reverse complement strand
AATACTTCTGTAGTTTCCACACTCAGTTGGGTAGACCTTCTTTGGGATGGGAACAAATATAGACCTCTTCCAGTCTGTTGGCCAAGTGGTTGTTCTCCAGATTTCTTGGCACAACTTGGTGAGCACATCTACAGCAGCATCTGTTAGCTGAAATATGTCAATTGGTATACCATCTATTCCGGGGACCTTATTTTTTGCTATTTCCTTCAAAGCAGCTGGAACTTCTGCCTTCATCACCATAGGCTCTGGCTCAAATGCTATTTCATTAAATAGATCAGCTTCTGATTTAAAGCTTAGCATTCAAATTAAGACAGACTAGGACAAATGATTGCCCATCCCCTTCTGAACTAATAGGCATATTAGAGCACACTTAGACTAGTAGACACAGCACTAGAGGCTGAGCTCTCTTATTGCGAAGTACAAAATGAAGAGAAAGAATTGCAAACAGCCATTAACGATTATAATAGTGAACATAAGAAATTTGGGCATTGTTAAAGGATAAATGAAATGCATAAATATTGACTATAATGGATTGGCATAGGCCATTTTGAACCAGACAATCATATGATACACTCCACTGGAAATGGAAAAGTGAGGAAAAATGAGGTCACATTCATAGTCAAAAAGACCATTTCTAGATCCATCTTGAATTACAATGTTGTGAGTGACAGAATAATATCCATATACACACAAGGAAGACCTGTTAATACCAATATCATTTAAATATATACACCAACAACTAGAGTCAAAGAGGGAGAAATAGAAAATAATCTAACAACTTTTGCCGTCAGAAATCAATCAAAAATGCAAACAAGATTAATTAATAATAATTGAAATACAAAAGTTAGGAACAAGGAATGAAGTATCAATAAGTATCCAGAAAATATGGACTTGGTCACAGGAATGATATGGAGTCAAAATGACAGAATTTTATACAATTCGTGATTCCTTCATTTCAAAAACCTGTTATAAGGAACATAAATGGTGACTATACAGAAGAACCTCACCTGATGCAGTACACAGGAATCAGATTGATTATATCTGTGAAAAGAATCATTGGAGGAAATATAAGCATGAAAACTAGGCTAAGTGTTGACTGTGGAACAGATAATCAACTACTCATGTGCAACTTCAAACTGAAGCTATAGAAAATTAAAACAAATCCATAAGAACTAAGTTATGACCTTGAGTTTATACCATCTGAATTTATAAAAACCACTTTCAGAATAGATTTGAGGTCTTGAACACTAAGATGAGCTGTGTAATGATATCAAGAATATCATCTATGAAGAAGGCAAAAGGTCATTACAAAGACACAAGAGGAAGAGATCAAGATGGAGAAGAGACTATGTATATTGCACTAGAACACAAAGAAGCCAAAGCAAAGGGAAGAAATCAGGAAGTTAAGGAGCTAAACAGAAGATTTCCAAAGGCAGCTTGGGAAGACAAAGCAAAGTGTTATAATGAAATGTGCAAAGAAATGGAGTCAGAGGATCAAAAAGAACAAACATGTTCAATATTTCTTAAGCTAAAGGAACTGAAGAACAAAGTCAAGCCTTGAGTTGCAGTATTTAAAGATCTACAGAATACTGAATAATTTAGGAACATCAAAAGAAGATGGAAGAAGTGCACAGACTTACCATACCAAAAACAATTGGTAGACACAGAAGAGTTTCATCAAACAAAATATTATCAAGAAGCAATAATGATGAAGGAGGAAGTTAAAGGTGCTCTGAAGGAATTTGTAAAAAATAAGGCCATAGATTACCAATTGACTTTTTATCAAACAGATGTAATCCTGGATGTGCTCAACAGGTTGTGTCAAGAAATCTGGAGGACAGCTATGTGGCAAACTGACTAGAAAAGATTCATATTTATTTCCATTCCCAAAAAGGTAATTCAACAGAGTGTATAAATTATTGGACATTATCACAAATATCATATGTTGAAGATTATCTAAAAATGACTGGAACAGTCAATCAACAGAGAACTTCCAGAAATGCAAACGGGGTTTAGAAGAGTCCATGGATGACAGATGAGGGCCAGGCCAGGGTTCTTCCCACAGCTGTCCCCATCTTCTCTACCCACAACATGCAGGTACAAAAACTATGAGTCCAAGCAGCCAGTGGGCAGCACCATCTTTAAAAACTTGACTTTTGGAAGGAAAACAAACATATATACCAAATCTGTAAGATTTATCAACCTCTCTGAAAAATCTCTTGTACCATTGAGGATTAAGTTATTTTGGAGAACAAACTGGTATCTGGACTGACCATGTGGAGCCCGTTAACTCAAACAACAGGGAGATCCTGGGCATCTCCACAGAGGTAAAAAGCCATTTCAGAAAGGGAACAACAGACTTCCTCCTTCATTATTTAGGTTCCCCCGTACTCCTCCTTGAGTGTATCACTGTGTGCTTCTCCCCTCCTCACTCATGCAACTGTCTGAGTGTGCACGCATACTACATGCATCTGCTCATGTTCCTGCCCAAATTTCTCCTGGAGCAGTAACATTAAATAAAAAACGAGCTACCACCTCAGACAGGAAAAACTCTACCACATCAATGTCCAGAAAGAAGAAGGGTATTTAACTTGCCCCACAAGCCAAAGCAAGATATCACCCCCTAAAAAACACACAGTAGCAATGGAATTCCTGTAGCCAGAAAGTCTGATGGAACATTCTGACAAAGAATTTAAAAGAACAATGATTGAGTATTTTCAATGGATGAAAAACAAACTTGATGAATTACAGGACACTGTAAGCAAAAATCAGGAGGAACTTAAAAAAAAATTCAAAACAATGCCGAGGCATTAGTGACATTACAAAAACAAGAAAGACTGATCCAAAATATGAGGTCTAAGGTTTCTGATGCTGTCAACATGATGGAGGGACACACAGAGAGGATGAGATGGAACACAGAATCAGTGAAACAGAAAATAGAATTGTCTCCAATTCTGATTGAACAAAAAGCAGGGTCAAAGAAGAAGGAAATGGGAAAAACCTAAGAATAATGTGGGATGCCATCAAAAGAAATAACATTCACACCATTGGAATCCCAGAAAAGAAGAAGCAAGTAAAGGTACTGAAAAAGTTGTGGAAGAATTACTAGAGGAAAATTTGCCAGAAATATGAAGAATGAGAGAATATATATTCAAGAAGCTCAGCGAACACCATATACAATAGACCCTAAAAGAAAAATATCAAGGCACGTCATTGTCAAATTTGCCAGAACAAAAGATAAGGAGAGAAATCTGAAAGCTGGAAGAGAGAAACAGAGAGTAAACTATAAGGGAGAGGAGACAAAACTAAGTGCCGATTTCTCAGAAGAAACCATGTGAGCAAGAAGACAATGGAATGGCATATATCGAACATTCAAATAACACAACTGTCAACCAAGAATACTGTACCCAGCAAAATTATCCATCAAATATGAAGGACAGTTCAAGATATTCCCAGAAATACAGAAACTGAGGGGTTTGTGAAAACAAAACCAGCCATCCAGGAAACAATGAGAGACGTCCTTCATACAGAAATGCCACAGAAAATAGCATGGACTAAAATAACTAGCAACAACACCAAAAAAGAATTGAACAAACTGCTCGCAATAAAACCTTCCCTCTCAATAATCAAACTGAATGTGAATGGTTTAAATGCACCACTGAAGAGAAAAAGAGTAGCAGATTGGATTAAAAAAGCCAACAAAATCCATTAATATGTTGCCTACAAGAGACACATCTGAAAAATGAAGATAAACAAAGACTAAAAAGAAAAGGATAGGAAAAAATATACCAAGCAATTGGCAAACTAACAAACAAACAAAAAAAAAACCTCGGGGGTAGAGATACTAATCTCTGATAAAATAAATTTCAATGCAAAAACCATCACAAAGGACAAAGAAGGTCATTCCATAATGCTCAAAGGGTCCATAAAACAAGAGGACATAATAAAATTTAATATCTATTGATCAAATGAAAGATCTGCAAAATATATAAAACAAATATTAACAAACTTGAAAAAGGAAATAGACAACATTTCTATAGTACTTGGAGATGTCAATACACCACTCTCCAGAAAAGATAAAATTACCAGGAAGAATCTCAACAAACATACTCAAGAATTAAACCACACAATAAATCAACTCTATCTCAAAGATATTTATAGGCTAATGTACTCCCAAAAAGCACAAAATACATTATTTTCTAATGTGTATGGAACGTTCTCCAGAATAGATCACATTCTAGGTCACAAGGCAAGCATCAACAAATTCAAACACATAGAAATTATACAAAGTATCTTCTCAGACCAAGTGCCACAAAATTAAAAATTAATAATAAGAGGACAAAGGAGAAAAAAAAAACCCATACATTTGGAAGCTGAACAACAACTTGCTTGAACATGACTGGGTACTAGAAGAAATAAAAAATGAAATTAAAACGTTTATTGAAACAAATGACAATGAAAACACCACTTACCAAAACCTCTGGGAAACAGCAAAAGCAGTAATCAGAGGCAAATTTATAGCAATAAGCAAACACATCAAAAGGTAAGAAAAAATGAAATGACCATTGACTCTGGAACCCAACTGCTCCAACAAATTGAAAAAGAAAAGCAAGAAAACCTGACACTGTCTAAAAAAAACTGAAATCATAAAAATTAGAGCAGAAATAAATGAGATAGAAAACAAACAAAAAAACCCCAACAATTGAAACCATCAACAAAACAAGGAGTTGGTTCTTTGAAAAGGCCAATAAAATAGACAAACTATTAGCAAAACTATCAGAAAAAAAGAAGGGAAAAAACACAAATAATCCAAATAAGAGATGAAACAGACAACATCACAACAGAACCAACTATACTTTAAAAAAAAACCTAATACCAGAGTATTATGAAAAACTATAATAAAACAAATATTAAAACCTAGAGGAAATGGACAAATACTTAGAAATGCACAATTGACCTAAACTG
>NW_006400182.1:102467-103034 GCF_000299155.1 Elephantulus edwardii | reverse complement strand
TTATTGGGGCAACTATTGCTGCCAGTTTAGAGCCTGTGTCAGGAAAAGGAAGTCTTACTCATAAACAGTGCCACCCCAAGGTAATAATGGAGGTCAGAATTGCTTCCACTGTCGAAAGCTGAGCCACTTCAGTAGACAGTGTCTCAGATGAGAGCCACAGATAGTCAAGGGAGTAGAGAGGAAGCTCCCACTCACTTGCGTTAAGTGTGGATCAGAAGGACAAATGGCCAAGGGTGGCCTACATCAGGTCCTCGTGGTTTACAGGACTGACAGGCCGTAGCTCCCAGGACTCTTCAATGACTTAAATCCTCCCAGAACAGCTGTGGGTGAACATTAACATTACTGGTAAGTATATTCATTTTCTCATGGACACAAGAGCCCATTATTTGGTCCTAAAAACCATCTGAGGTCCCAACATTTCTCACTATTTCTTAGTTGTTGGAATTGACAGAAAACCTCGTAAGCAGTTCTTTACTTCACCTCTGCCTTGCATGAGAATTTCCAAGTTGTAAAACAACCCAGTGGTAGATGGAATTTGGTCCATTACTTAAGAACAATGAATGACAT
>NW_006400182.1:89906-92692 GCF_000299155.1 Elephantulus edwardii | reverse complement strand
ACATTATGCTGAGTGAAATATCACAGTCACAAACGGACAAATGTTGCATGTTGCAGATTGCATGTTGCAGAATGGGACTGACGTCAGGGTGGGGCGAGACTGAGAAAAAAATAAAGTATGTATTCTGCATTGAAACAGATCAGGGAGAGAATTGTTTAATAGAGATATATGATTGGGTATTATCATTATGACAAGAGTCCAGAATGAAGGGTGCATAGTGGAGTACACTCAAGGCAGGGAGAAAGAGGGGCAATGTATATCAAGGAAGGAATTTTTCTTTTACTTTTCAAAGAGAAAAGAGATCTGGGGAGAGGGGTGAGGCAGGGAGAAAAATGCAATAATGAATGAGTGGAAATCCCAAATCTCTGTAAATGTTCATTAAAATTAATTTTAAAAAATTTAAAGTAAAAAAAAAAGAGTCCTTGGAAGTCACTACATCATTGTCCATGTCAGATGGATCTTGGCTGTATGATAAAAAGCACCAGAAGAATGTCTACTTGTGTTTTATTGACTATGCAAAGGTATTTGAATATGTGGAGCATAAATTGTGACTCATTTTGAGCAGAATGGGAACATTTGACTGTGTTCATGTGAAGCCTCTTTTTAGACCAGGAAGCAATCATCCAAACAGAGCAAGAAAAAACTGTATGGCTCAAAATCAAGAAAAGAGTGTATCAAGGATGTGCCTTTTCCCCATATCTTTTAAATCTCTATGTGGAACAGATCATTTAGGAGCCTGGACTTTATGAGGAAGAACGTATCATCAGTATTGAAGGAAAATTCATCAACAACCTGTATTATACAGATGACAAAACCTTCCTCACTGAAACTGAGGAGAACCTGCGATATTTGCTACAGACGGTCAAGGACTGCAGTCTTCAATATGGAATGCATCTTAGCATCAAGAAAACAAAGAGTCTCACCACCAGGCCAGTTGGCATCAGCTTGACAGATAAAGAAGACTGATATTATTAACAATTTCATCTTGCTCAGATCCACAATCAATACTCTTGGCATTAGATGTAAGGAAACCAAAATGTGAGTTGCTTTGGGAAAATCTACCGTTCCAAGTGACTTCACTAGAGTGTTGAGGAGTAAGGATGTCAGTCTAGAGACTAAGGTGTGCCTGATCAGGCCAGGTCTTTACAAGTACTTGTTATGCATCTGAAAGCTGGACAATGACTAAGGATGACTGAAAAAATGTTGCCTTTGACGTGTGGTGCTGGAAAAGAATATTGAGCATAAGATGGACTGCCAGAAGAACAAACAGATCTTTCCTGGAAAAGGTGAAACCAAGTTGCTCTTAGGAGGCAAGGATTTTTTGAGGTCTATCTCACATTCTTTGGACATGTTGCCAGGAGGGTCCAGTACTTGGAGAAGGACATCACACTTGGGAGGATGAAGGGTTAGTGCAGGACGGAAAGATGTTAGATGAGATGGTTTGACACAGTAACTGTGGCAATGGGAGCAGATATGTCAGAGACAGTAGGTTGGCTCAAAATAGGGCAGGAATCAGAACCATTGTTCATAGGGTCGCGCTATGTGTCGTAGTCAATGACACATAACAAAACCAACAATCCTCCTCACTTGTGGGATTGAAAACAACCAAGCAAAATGCCTGTGTATGAGATATATTTTGTTAGAAAAATGACAGAAAATGCCAAGCTTCATTTTCTGGAATGCTAATAATTCTTGTGAAATATTTGTCAGCCTTTCAGCATGAGCACATGCACCTACACAGAAGCTAAGCTTATTTCATATTCACTTTGAAAGAGGAAGAAGAAATGAAGCATTGCAAATGACCTTGCCTTGCTGTTGACTGACTAGAATACCATATTTGCATTATTTGAATCTATATTTGTTCAGTTTAGCAGGTTTAGATGTTAGGTTCCAACAAAGGAAAGAAAATAATATTTTAATGGCTTAAAATAAAGACTCTTTAAAGGAATTGATTCATGGTAGTGGGTTCCAACTTTTTGAGGAAACAAGGAGTTAATGAACACTGGTAGTCTAGTCTGTAGGAAGTTAGGCTGCTAACTCAAAGGTCACACATCCCTGAGGATTTGAATCCACTTGTGGCTCTGAGGGAGAAAGACAGGCCGTTTCCTCCTCTAAAAAATTACAGCCTCAGGAACAGAAGTCAGAAAGGAGTCCATTCCAACAGGGTAACAATTAGTTGAGTTATAAAAGAGAACATAAAAAACTCTTTGATTTCTTAAACCAATAATCATCCACTTCCTAAACAACATACCTCTGGAAACTCTATGAACTTTGATAAATGATGATAGTTATAGAAAGGCTTTAGACCTTTTGTTCATAGGGTTTCTATGAGTTGTACTCAACTTGATGTCAATCAATAACAATAATATGTGTACACCCACATACAGAACACAGGTATGTTTATAGTCATCTCTAATACACCATCACTTTACCGCAGCCAGTATGTATCACTAATTGGTTCTAAATATTCATGTGAATATTGAAAAAATAAATACAGTATAGTTTTAAATTATTGTATTTACATTTTCAATGTTCACATGAATATTTAGAACCAATTATTAATACATAGTGCCTTTAGTAAAGTGATGCCCTATCTTTGTTCACAATAGCAAAGAGTTGGAAACAACCGAAGTAAGTGCCCAAGATAGAGAAGATCTTGTATATTCACACAATGGAATACTACACTGCATTGATAAACAAGGAACTCATGAAATATTATACAAAATGGGTGACCCTGAAAGACATTATGTTGAGTGAAATATCTCAGTCACAAAAAAGACAAATGC
>NW_006400182.1:73303-89518 GCF_000299155.1 Elephantulus edwardii | reverse complement strand
ATTAGTGTTTAGCTGGAGAAGGATGGGAAATCTCCTCCCGTGTGATTAACTGCCTCTAAGAAACTGCTGGAGGGTCAGCTGTGGGTTGGTTCCGACTTGATGGTAAACAGCAAACAAAAACAACACTATACTATTAAGTAGTATTTCTGACAGATCTCTTAACCCTGGGCATATTTTAGAATCAAATTGTTAGGTGCAGTCTAGTCTACTCTGACACAGCAACCCTGTGTACAAAATCCTGCCCAATCCTATACCATCCTCACAATAACCACTATGCTTAAGCCCCATGTCACGGCCACTGTGTCAATCCACCTGATAATTTCCCTCTTTTTCACTGACCATCTAATTCACAAGCATGATGTCTTTCTCTAGAAAAAGATAATATGTCCAGCGTATATAAGATGAAATTTCATAGTCCTTGCTCCTAAAGAAAATTTTTACTGTACTTCCTCAAAGACACGTTTGTTTATTATTTTGGAAGTTCGGAAAATCTACTGTCAGGGACCTCTCCATTGTTCTGGAGAGCAATGATGTCAGACAATTTTTAAAAGGGAGCTCTGGAAGATTTGTATCACCAACTCAAAGGCATGCAGTTACACTGAAGAAGAAAGATGGGGACACTCTTTCAATGTGATTTATTGCTTTCAGGTGCAATCAAGTCAAATATGACTCATAGTAACCCTATAAACAACTGATCTGAACACTGTCCTGTCCCATACCATCCTCACAATCTCTTATACACACAAACCGATTGCTGCAGTCATTATTTCAACCCACTTAGTTAAGGGTCCTGCTCTCTTTTGCCTCCCCTCCACCTTTCCAAGCATAATACCCCTCTCCAAGAAATAACCGCTACTAGAAATATGCCAAAATATGGCAGATGAAGCTTCATCACCTTTTCCTCCAAGAAGCTCTCAGAATATACATTCTCTTTTTCCTTTTGGTAGTCCATAGGATTTAATCCATCCATCATGATGTTGCCAATCAGTCCAGAGGCAAAGATTTCTTTTTCTTCTTGATGTTGAGATGCAATCTATACTGAAGGTTACTGTGTTCAAGTTCCTAGTGCTCCAGGTCATCCTAATTTTCAGCAACCAAGTTTATATCATTTGCGTAATGATGTTTATGGATGAGTCTTCTGCCATCTTGATGCTACATTTTTCTTCATAGAATCCAGCTTCTCAGATAATTTGTTTGTTGTTGTTGTTGTTGTTGTTGTTGTTATGTGTCATCGAGTCATTTGTGACTCATAGCGACCCTATGTACAACAGCCCTAAACCCTGCTCTATCCTGTGCCAATCTCATTGCCTCTGACACACCCATCCCGAGTACCCCAGTCACTGAATCAATCCACCTCATAGAGGGTCTTCCCCTCCTGCGCTGTCCCTCCACTCTACCCAGCATGATGTCCCTCTCTAAAGACCTGTCTCTCCTTACAACATGTCCAAAGTATGTCAGGCGAAGCCCCAGAATCCTTGCCTCCAAGGAGCAGCCTGGTTTAACCCTCTCTAGGATGAATCTGTTTGTTTTCTTGGCAGTCCGTGGTACATTCAATACTATTCTCCAGCACCACAGCTCAAAGGCATCAATTCTCCTTCTATCCTCCCTAGTCATTGTCCAACTCTCTGATGCATAACAAGTGATTGCAAAAACCATGGCCTGTATCAGGCGGACCTTAGTCTCCAGAGAGACACTGTTGCTAGCATACATATTAAATGAAATAGATATGGAGAAATGTATACAATGCTTTCCTAATGTACACCTTTCCTAATATTAAACCATGCTGTATTCCCTTTCTCTGTTTGCAGAATAACATATTGGTCTACATATAGGTTTTGTATGAAGACAATTAAATGCTATGGAATTTTCTTTCTTCTCAATGTTATCTACAATTTTTTGTGGTTCACACAGTCAAATACCTTGGTATAGTCAATAAAGAACAAATCCCAAGTGATTTACAGTCTATGAAAACTCACTGAAGAGTCAACTATGAATAGGTTCTGAGTCTCTGGCACATATCACATTTATGTTATTGTTGTTGTGTACTGTTGAGTCAGAATTGAACCATAGCCGACCCTCTAGTAGATATTCAGAGGCAGATAATTGCACAGGAGGAAACTTCCTATCTTTCCTCCACAGAGAAGCTGGTAGATTTGAACCACCTGCCTTGGAATTGCAGTGCAATGCCTTGCCTCTAAAAAGCTTTCAATTTAATCATTTTATTATGTTTATTGTTATGTAAATATCACCATTTTGTTCACATTTTCCCCCCATCACCTTCAACAGAGGCAGTACTTTAGTTTTCAGGTCTATCGTGCTTTGAAGTTTTAGGTGATAGCTGAGAGATACTTTACCTTGTCAGAAGCTTTAATTTGCACAGAAGTATATAAACTATCAGTGTTTGGTGGAGCTCCCCAATTAAAACAAGCTTGGAAGTAGGAGTGGCATCTACTTCCAAAACAACTTGTCTCTGGAAACTATGAATGTGGAGAAATGACATTTATACAAGTGTTCAGGTCTTTTGTTCCTAGGGTTGCTATGAAGTTGTCTAAGACTTGATGACACTTAATAATAATAACAACGAGAGAGCTCTGTTGGGCTAGTGGATAGAAAGTGACGCTACCAAGCCAAAGGTGGATGATTTTAATCTGTGGTCCTCAGGCCTGGTTTTAATTGTTTTGGTCAAACATTCTTCTAAGTGGTATAGTAGTGGTCTGTCCATTTGCTGTACAGGGGTAACTTGTGGTGGCTGTGATGCCAAACACTGTGACCCTGATGTGTCAAATGCAATAATGGTTATCCACGGTGGACAGTGTTTGGTGGAGCTTTCTGATTCAAACATGCTTGGAAGCAGGAATGGCATCCACTTCCAAAGACCTTGCTTCTGGAAACACTATGAACTTGGAGAAATGATGAGAATCATACAAGTTTTTAGGTCTTTCATTCATAGGATCGCTATGAGTCACCTACAACTTACAGCACTTAACAACAACAACATCTAAACTATATTTTCCTCTTACTCTCCCACACATTTAAAAATATAAAGAAATCTCAGTCTCATAATAGAATTAAATAATAACAAAACAAACAAAACTTATCCATGAGAGTTTGACCATTTATTTACATATAAAAATAATTCAAGATTAGTTTCAGCAAAGATATTTCTTTGAAAACTAAGATGTGCCTGATGTAGGGCATAATATTTTTCAATCACAGAGGTAAAATCCCCTGCCAAGCACCTTTCTATAGTACTAGAGAACATGGATATCATTTTAAACCCTAAAATGTATCTAATCCAAGCCATAGTCTTCTCAACTACTTACTATACTTCTGAGAGTTGGACAAAGAATAAGGATGACAGAATTGTGCGGTTGTAGAAAAATAGTCTGTGTTAGTTGTAGCCTGTGGACTGCCAAGAGAATAATCAGATATGTCTTGAAGTAAGCAAAAATCAGGATACTCCTTAGAGGCAAGGGTGGTAAAACTTCCTGTCACATACTTTAGGCATGTTGTTAGGAGGGGCCAGTGCTTGAGGAAAGATATCATGCTGATAAAAGTAAAAAATAGGAGAAAAAGAGGAAGACCTTCAGCAAGATGCCTTGACACAGAGGCTGCAACAAGAGGCTAAAACATTTAGTGATCATAAGGATGATGCAAGATAGGACAAAGCTCAGATCTGTTCATAGTGTCACAGTGAGTCACACAACTACTCAATGACACTCAAAACCAACAACATATGCCTTAGAAAGTTAAACATTGGATAAGGAAGATAATGGAAGAATTGCTGTCTTTGAATTATGGTGTTGGTGAAGAATCTTATTATACTATGATATGCCAGAAGAACAAAGAAGTTCAGCAAGAATGCCCCTTAAAAGGGAGAATGGTGAGACTAATTGGGTAACCCAATTACTTTGGACAAATTATCAAGAGGTACCATCAGGCCTTGTAAAAGGACATCATAGGTGGCAAAATAGAGCATAAAGTAAGAAGAAGAAAACTCTTAACAAGATAGATTTGCCCAGTAGTTTTAACAGTGGACACCAACATACCAATGATTGTAGGAATGGGACAAGTCAGGGCAGTGTTCTGTTGTACATAGAGTTGCTATGAAACAGAACATCTAACAACAACAGTATCAGTTGGGATTTCAAAATTATGTGTCTCTCTGGTCCGTTTATAGATAAGTAGGTAAGGATAAGAGTTGAAGACTTCAGCTTATGTTTCATGATTAATGAATGACAGAATCAGGGCTATGAAATGAATCACAAACACCCATATGTTGTTCTTAATACTTCTTGATCAACATACTTTCATCAAATATTTACTCTCTGAGCTGTGGTGCTGGAGAAGAGTATTGAATGTACCATGGACTGCCAAGAAAACAAACAGATTCATCCTGGAGAGGGTTAAACCAGGCTGCTCCTTGGAGGCAAGGATTCTGGGGCTTCGTCTGACATACTTTGGACATGTTGTAAGGAGAGACAGGCCTTTAGAGAGGGACATTATGCTGGGTAGAGTAGAGGGACAGCGCAGGAGGGGAAGACCCTCTATGAGGTGGATTGATTCAGTGACTGGGGTAATCGGGATGGGTGTGTCAGAGGCAATGAGATTGGCACAAGATAGAGCAGGGTTTAGGGCTGTTGTACATAGGGTCTCTGTGAGTTGCAAACGACTCGACGGCACATAACAACAACAACAACAGCTGCCTATATAATATTCCATACATTAACCCTAGCATTGTTTTTGTTGTTATTAAGTGCTATCAAATCAAATGCAATTCATAACCACCCTACAAACAATAGATCTGAGCTTTGCCCTATCCTGCGCCATCCTCATCTTCACTTACTTACTTGAGCCCACTGCTGCAATTACTATGTTAATTCATCTTGCTGAGGATATTTCTCTCTTCCCCTGACTCTCCACAGAGGAATAGCCTCTGCTAACAACAAACCCTCAGGGAGCTCTGGTGGCTTAGTGGTTAGCTGTTGTACCCTAGGCACTAGAGATAGAAAAAGAAATCAGTAACTGTTCTAAAGAGTGTTACAGTGGGGAAGAAAGGTTGAAAAGAGAAAAACTCAATGAAATTATGAAAGACATATCAAATATGAAATGACTAAAATGTATTAGTCTCTTCTGGGCAAAACACTATTCTAAGCATCTTAGATGGATTCTCTCATTTAATCCTTAGAATATTTTTGTACTATATTTTTTTATACTTAACTATACATAAAAATGACCTGAGAGTCTTGCTAAAATGCAAGCTCTGATTGAATAGTTCAGGGGTGGATGCTGGGATTCTGCATTTCTAACAAATTGATGATGCTTGTCTTGGACCACCCTGTGAAGAATATTGGTTACATGGTTTTGTTCTCAGGTGTCATTGACTGTATTCTGACCCTCGGTGGGTCTATGTACAACAGAGTGAAACAGTGCTTCATCCTGGCCATCATCACAATCACTTGAACCATTATTGCAGCTACTGTACCAACTTATATTGTGGAGAATCTTTCTCTTTTTTGGTGACCCTCTACTGAGCATGATACCTTTCTCCGGGACTAATCCCTTCTGCCTGTTAAAAAAGTTCAAAGTAGGTGAAACAAATTCTCTCTCACTACCCTTAGTTCTAAGAAGCACTCTGGCTGTTGTTTTTCCAAAACAGATGTATTTTCCTTTTTTTGGAAGTCTATTCCTTGATCTTCACAAACACAATTCAAAAGTATTAACTATTCTCTGATTTTATTAAAGCACTTATTCATTCATTGCCTAATGTTAAGATTTTGTTGTTGTGGTTATTGTTATATGCCGTCGAATCAACTACAACTCATAGCACCCCTATAAACAATAGCACTGAATCCTAAACTATCCTGAGCTAATCTCATTATCTCTGACACACTTACTCTTCTTACACCAGTTATTTTGCCAATCCGTCTCATCCATAGTTTTCCTCTCATGAACTGTCCCTCATCCCTTCCAAACATGATATCCTTCTCCAAAGACTGATTCTCCCTGGCTACATGCCCAAAGTATGTGAGACAGAATCTCGAAATTCTTGTGTCCGAGGAACAGCTTAGTTTCACCTTCTCTAGGACAGGCCTGCTACTTTTCTTGGACATCCATGGTGTGTTTAATACTCTTCTTTGGCACCACAACTCAAAAGCATCAATTATTCTTCTGTCATCCTTGGTCATTGTCCAGATCTCTGATTCATAGCAAGTAATTACATCAGAGGGCTATAGCCTGGATCAGCCACAACATAGTCTCTAGGCTGACATCATTGTTCTTCAGCACTCTGGAAAGGCACCTGACAACAGATTTGCCTAATGCAATTTGTCTTTTGATTTCCTAACTGCTGGTGACAAGAGCGTTGATTGTGGAACCAAGAAAGCTGAAATTGTTAATAATTTCAATTTCTTCTCTATCTAACATGTTGAGCATCAATCCATGTTGCAAACTACAGTCCTTGACCCTCTCTAATAAATTAGTCAGGCTCTCCTCAGTTTCGGCAAGTAAGGCTATGTTGTTTGCATGACGCAGGTTGTTGATGAGTCTTCCTCCAATCCTGATGCCACGTTTCTCATAATAAAGCCCAACCTATTGAATGATCTGTTCTGTATACAGTTTGAAAAGTTACAGAGAGAGAACACATCCCTGATGCACTCTTTTCCTGACTTTGAAACTTATAGTGTTCTGAGCACTGCTTCCTGGTCCAATTATAGATTTCACATAATCACAGTCAGATGTTCCAGGATTACCGTTCTTGTCAAGGTTAGCCACAACTTGTTACTTGTGCAATAAAATGCCTGTTCGTAGTCAGTAAACACAGATGGACATTCATCTGGTACTCTCTGCTTTCTTTTGGCCAACATTAATTTTATGTTAGAAGTGATGTCTCTAGTGTCACAACTTCTTCAAAACCGCTTGTATTTCTGGTAGTTCATTAATGATATACTGTTCCAGTCACTTTTGGATAATCTTCAACAAGATTTTGCCTACATGTGATATTAGTGATATTATTCTGTAATTTCCATACTCTTTTAGATCATGTTTTTCTTAGAATAAGAGTAAATACAGATCTCTTCCAGTCAGTTGGCCAGGTGATCGTCCTTCAGATCTTGACACAGCCTGCTGAGCACATCTGTTTGTTGAAATAGATCAATTGGTTCCTTCAGAATAGCTTGAACATCTTCCTTCATCACCATTGCCTCTTGGACATAAATTATTTCATTAAATACTTCTGTGCCAGCCAGTTCTTTTTGGTGACTGTGTACTCTTTCCATCTTCTTTTGATGATTTCTGGTTCACTCTATATTCTACTCATAGCATCCTCAAGTATTACAACTTGATGCTTGAATTTGTTCTTCAGTTCCTTTAACTTAGGAAATGCTGAACGAGTTCAACCCTTTTGATTTTCTGACTCTAGCTCTTTGCACATTTCATTAAAATATGCTGATTTGTCTTGCCAAGCTGCCCTTTGAAATCTTCTGTTCAGCTCCTTAACTTCCTGATTTCTTCATTTTCCCTTGATTTTTTTGGGGCTTTGGTGCAATACTCAAAATCTCTTCCATTGTCCATCTTGGTCTTTTCTTCCTCCATTTTCTTTGTAATGACATTTTGTATTCTTCATGGATAATACTCTTGATATCTTCCCACATTTCATCTGGCCTTTTCTCATTAGTGTTCAAGTCCTCAAATCTGTTCCTGAGATGGTTTATGAATTCAGGTGAGATGGACTCAAGACCAAACTTTGGTTCTTGTGGATTTAATTTAACCGTCTTTAGTTTCCATTTGAACTTACATATGAGTAGTTGAAGATATGTTCCACAATCAGCACATGTCCTAGTTTTCACAATGAATATTAACCTTCAACATTCATTTTCACAGATGTTGTTGCTGTTGTTTGGCTTTGAGTCAAGCATGACTCAGAGAGACCCTATGAACAAAAGACCTGAAGCCCCTCTGCAATTACCAAAATTTATCCAAATTCATAGAGTTTCCAGAGGCATGTTAAAGTAAGTGTCACTCCTGCTTCCAAACCTGCCATAGTATGTTATTTTATGTGCCATTGAGCCACCTGCGATGTATAGCAACCCTATGTACAGCAGCTCTGAACCCTTCCTTGTGCTGAGTCAGCCTCACTAACTCCGTATCATCAACCCTCATTGCCACAGTTAATGTATCAATCCACCTCATCTCGGGTCTCCCTCTCTTGTGCTGTCTACCGACCCTTCAGAGCATGATGTCCTGTTCCAAGGACTGATCCCTCTTGACCACATGCCCCAAATAACCCTAGCCTCTCAGGAGATACTTGGTTTCACCCTCTCCAAGACAGACCAATTTATTTTCTTGGCAGTCCATCTTATGTTCAGTCTATTATATGTTTAAGAATTTTCTCCGGCACCACAACTAGAAGGAATAGATTCTTCTTCTGTCAACCTTAGTTATTGTCCAACTCTCTGAAGTATAACAAGTAATTGAGAAGGCCATGGCCTGAATTAGGTGCACCTTTGTATCTAGACTGACATCGTTGCTCTTCAACACTCTGGAGAGGTCCTTGACAGCAGATTTTCCCAATGCAATTCATCTTTTGATTTCCTGACTGCTCGTGTTAAGAGTGTTGATTTTGGATCTATAATTTTTAACGACCTCAATCTTGTCTCCATCTAATGTGCTGCCGCCTATTGGCCCTGTGGTGAGAATCTTTGTCTTCTTGATGTTGAGCTTCAATGCATATTGAAGACTAGTCAATCTTATTCCTGTGAAGACCATCAGGCAAGGTGCATGTATATAGTCTGTGTTTACATGTTTCATAAAATGTATTTGCGATGAATAAATCTTCGACTATACAAAATTCTATTATTTTATCTCCAGCCTCGTTTCTGTGACCAAGCTCATATTTTCTGACTACTATCTTCTTCTCCATTCACAACTATCACATTCCTGTCATCCATTATTATTAATGCATCCTGGTTCCATATTTGATCAATTTCTGACTGCAAAAGTTGTAGAATCATCTATTTTCTTTTCTTTGCCTCTGGTTATTGGTGCATATATTTGAATGAGGGTGGTATTGGCAAGTCTTCCTTGTATGTGTATGGATCCTGTCACTTAAAACATTGCATTTCAAGATGGATGTGGAAATGGTCTTTTTAACTACTAATACAACCCCATTTTGCTCATCTTTTCATTTCCACCATAGTAGATCATAATATTGTCTGATTCAAAATGTTTCATGTCACTCCATCTCATTTCTTCAATGCCTATTTGGAGCATAATATTCATGCATTTCGTTTTCCTCTTAACAATATTCATTTTACCTTTATGCTTCGCACATTCTGCATTTCAATAACAAATTTCTGCTTGCAACTGTTCCTCCTCCTTTGTTTTGCCAACTGGAGGGCTCAGCATCAAGTACCTATCAGCTAATCTAATTTAAATGTCATCTGCAGCAGCTGGATTCTACAGAGGTTTGCTTGGTGGTTCTGGTGAGGATTAGGGTAATGAGTGTGAGTTTATTTGATTTGGCCTCCTATTTTAAAATGCATTAGATCAACCGTATGGGGCTGGAATCCAGGTTGGAAGTCTTCTGCAGCAACCAGATTCTGTGGCCCTCAGGCCTGGTTTTAATTGTTTTTGCTCAAACATTCTGTGGTATAGCACTGCTCTGTCCATTTACTGTACAGAAGTACTTCATGGCTGCTGTGATGCTAAACACTGTGACATTGATGAGTCAAATGTGATAATGGTTATCCAGGGTGGACAATATTTGGTGGAGTTTTCCAATTAAAACAAGTTTAGAAGCAGAGGTGGCATCCAATTCTGAAATAGCTTGCCTCTGGAAACTCTATGAATGTGGAGAAATTATAAAAGTTATACTGTTCAGGTCTTTCATTCATAGCGTCACTAAGAGTCATATATAATGGCACTTAAAAACATAACTACTGTGCATAGGGTTTTTGAAGGCCTATTGTTTTGGAACTGAATGGCCAATCCTTCTCGTTAGTCTGCTTGATTTATATGTTCAACTTAGAGTATTATCTAGCAGACAAGCATTTTATCCAGAATAATAGATGAGAGAAAATTTCCATTGCAAAAGTAACCAACTAATTACTGGTTTCCCACCACTCACATTAGATGTCTTTGATTTGGTTCTGCTCCTGCCCTGCTGTGTCTGCATCCACATCCTCCACCATCCATTTCTGCCTCTCTCCTTCAGTCCCCTGCCTTGCCTGGGCCCCTTGCCCCACCCAACATTAGATATGATGACTCAGGTCTCTAGACACTTTTGTGATGTTGGTGTTTCTTGTTATTGCTGTTCCATTCTGTCTTGAGGCTATTGTCAGCACTGCTCCACTCCCTTGTCCAGATGCTGCCCACAGTAGCTCTGGCCTCTCAAACTGTTTCCACCCACTTCCATTCCCATAGCCACTGCCCATCTGCTGCTCCTATAGCTTATATTTCTGTGACCAGTAGCAGTGCCTATACTTGCCTCCGTGTTACCACCAGTGTGGAACATAAAATATGGTCATTTCTGTGCCTCATCCAAATCCAAGAGATCTGAACTGGAATGTGGCTTTGTATCTGTTCAGGTGGCCTATAGGGTCTGCATGTACATTGGTCTCTTAAGTAATCACTCAATTTCACAAGTATGAAACATCATATTTAACAACATAGGACTAGAAAGTTGTCAACATAAGATTCAAAGCTGACCAAGTTGACTATTAAGCCCACATGCTTAAATTCTACAGTAATGTTCTATGATTTTTAATATGAGAACAATATGGTTTTAATAAGAAGGTACACCTATTGTGTCATCATTTTTTTACTAGTCTTGTCTTTATTGTAGGGAGCCACTGTAGAGTCTACCCCTAACTTGCGGTGGTCCTAAGCACCATGGGAGGTAACATTACATTACATAGCCCATGACTGGCTTTGGATTGTGCAGTTATGATCCACAGAGTTCCCTTTCACTGATTTTTGGAAGCAGTTGTCAGGGCTTTCCTTCTACCTTTAGCCTGGAAGTGCCAATGACACCCCTTCAGCAGCCTGAAGCAACACAATCTTCCACTAACAGAGGAGTTGTGCCTGTGCTTGAGGTGCACTGCCAGGAATGGAAGTTGACTTTCTTGTAGGAAAGGTAAAAATTATGCCACTGTCACTGAATCACTATTACCTGCTATTTATTTGGTATATTTTTCTATTTGAGTGGCAAAAGCATTCACTTGAGATTATGGTAATGTCCAAAGTATGTGAAAAATAAACAAATATTCTCATCCATTCAAGGGTTTATGAGCTTTCTGCCTTCTCTGTGTGTGGTGACGGAGGGAGATCCAAGAGAGTAGTGTTTTGGAGAAGAAAATATACTTTGTCCTGAGAGATCGTTTGTAGAAACATGCTTTCATCATTTCATAGATAGCTGAAGATTATCACCATAGCACACCATATTAAAAAAACAAAAGCAACTTCATTTTAAATCTATTGATGCATAGACATATCCTCATCTTGTGACCACTACAGACAGTCAAACTGATCCAGCTGTGCAAAGCCATTATGCTCAGCATGTGAGGGCTCCAGTCTCAATACCCGCAAGCACTGCTAGTCAACTATCATAAAGAAATAAATACCAAATCAAGTGCTTCCTCTCTCATACACCCTAAGAGGAGCTAGTATTTGTCTAACACATTAATCTATTTTCATCTCATAAAGTGCAAACAGACTTCTTTGACAAAGGGGTATAAAAGAAAAATTTCTCTCTTCTGCTTAAAACATCTGTCAATCAAGACTTTAAACATTTGGAAAACTAATATGTAATATTTTAATTTAAAATGAAACTATTCACTCATTAGTAATAGGATAATTATTTTGAGAATGTGTGTGTGTGTGTGTGTGTGTCCCCTCCATTCTTTTTTTCTTGTTAGCTCCAGTATCTTATCTACCAGCATTGATGAAGTACAAAATATCCCTGTGGTTCTCCTAACAATGAAATGACATGTGTCCAGTCCAGCCAATATTTTTGTGAAATCTGATTTGAAGGACACTATAAACCATTAAACATTATCAGCTGGTATGTAGATATATAGAAAAGTTGTTCTAAAATCCAAAGTGACAAATCCAAAATTTAATTTAGCTTCATGATTTGCATCTCAATAGTAAAATTTTAATTTAGCTGTCAGATCAATTTTTTTTTCCATTTAAGATATTATATAATACTAGACCAATAAGACATATCATAATAGTTGAAGAAAAGACTGAAATTGTCAACAGTTTCATTTTACTTGGATTCACAATCAATACCCATGGTACTAGTAGGCAGGAAATCAATATTCATATTACTTTGGGAAAATCTGCTGATAGTCATTGATAAGGACTCCTCCACAGTGCTAAAGAGAAATGGTGTCAGTTTGAAGTCTGAAGTTTGTTTGATTCAAGTAAGACATGGTCTTTTGCTTTACTTTATAAGTATCTGAAAGCTAGACAATGAATAAGGATTAACATATGAATTGGTGCTTTTGAGTGGTGATATTAGAGAAGAATACAGTCTGGACTGCCAAAGAGTAAACAAGTCTTTCTTTGAGGGACTGCAACCAGGGTGCTCCTTAGAGGCAATAATGTTGAAATTTGGTATAAAATATTGTAGGCATGCTTTTGGGTGGAATCATCCTTCAGTAAAGGGCATCATGCTGGGAAAGGTAGAAAATCAGAAAAAGAAAGACAGACACTCAGAAAGATAGATTGGCACAGTGATTATAACAATGAGCTTGAACATAACTTAAATGCTGAGGATGGCACAAGATAGGGAAAGCTTCAAATTTATTTTTCATACGACACCTAAAACCAACAGATCTATATCTATCTATACCTTTTCAATCTATATGCAGAACAGATTATCCAGGAGGCTGGGCTCTGTGAAGAGAAATGTGGCATCAGGATTGGAGACTCATCAACAATCTGCGTTATGCAAATGACACAACCTGCTTGCTCAAACTGGGGATGACCTGAAGTGCTTATTGCAGAAGATCAAGGACTGCAGCCTTCAATATGGATTGAAGCTCAAAATCAAGAAAACAAAGATTCTCACCATTGGGGCAATTCCCAGCATCATGATAGATGGTGAAGAGATTGAGATTGCTAACAGCTTTAGTTTGCTTTGCTGCACAATCAACACTCTTGATACCAGCAGCCAGGAAATTAAAAGACAAATTGCATTGGGAAAGTCTGCTGTTAGAGACCCCTCCAAAGTACTGAAGAGCAACGATATCAATCTGGAGACTAACTAGCATCTGATCCAGTCCTTGCAGTTACTATGTGTCAAAAAGCTGGACAATGACTAGCAATGAAAGAAAGAGAATTGATGCCTTTGAGCTGTGGTGCTGGAGAAGAATATTAAATATACCATTGACTTCTAAAAAAACAAGCAAGTTCATTCTAGAGAGGGTTAAACCAGGCTGCTCCCTGGAGACAAGGATTTTAGAGCTTTGTCTGACATACTCTGGACATGTTGTGAGGAGGGACCAGTCCTTGGAGAGAGATGTCTGTCATACTTAGTAGGGTGGAGGGACAGCAAAAGAGAGGAACAACGAAAGAGAGGAAGACCCTCAGTGAGATGAATTGACTCAGTGCCTAGAATAGTGTCAGAAACAGTAAGATTGTCACAGGATAGAGCAGGATATACAGCTGTTGTACATAAAGTCATTATGAGTTGCAAGCAACTTGATGGCACATAACAAAAACAACAATTGCTGATGTTTTATCTCCCTTATATGGTTAAAGCTTTTAACCCACAGCTGCTTCTGGCACTCGAGCCTGCTAAACAGGTCTCCTGCTTTGCTTAGCTTGTGTCTTCTTGGGCTTGGGTCTGCATCAAAGTCATTGTATGCTCAGTGTTCCAACCATTTCAGCGATGCAAATAATTCAGCAATTCAAAAGGAATTACTCAGTGCTCAATCATTTCTGCAGATAGCATGCAAAAAAAAAAACCCAAAGATTTTGGAAAAAAAAGTGGTGCTATATACAATGAAAGCTTTAGGGAGGAACCAATAAACTACAACACACTAGAAAGCTCTGGGAATTTAGAAGAAACCAGCTATTTCAATAATGGGATAACATGTTGAGGTGTTCACTTTGGTGCCAAGACATTTAGATGACAACGACCTAGTAAACCAACTGGAAGAGATTTAAATGTGTTTATACCAAAGAAAGGTGATAAAATCCATTGTGTAAATTGCCAAACAATAACACTAGTATCACACACAAATATTTCTGGAGGTAATTTTAAGAAGACTTGAAGCAATACACTGACAGGGAATTGTTAGAAATTAAAGCCAGATTCAGGAGAAGACTCCCAGTAAAATACATCAGCCCTGAATGAGTGTGCAGCATACAGACATTCCCTAAATTAACAAAACTATCCTAGGTCAAACTGTCCCTTGTGAATCTGGCACTAGGCAAACACCACAACTCACACTTGGAGGTGTGTATGCTTTCTACCTCCCAGCACTTGCAAAGTGTTCCATTCCTAACTGCATACTCTGTCTACACCCATTTCCTAAACTGCCAGAGATACAATTCCTAACTGGCAGATTACCTAATTACCTAAACACCTCCCAGGCAGTCAGAAACTCCATTCCTGGATGGGTGACCCAGAATGCCCTCTGTGACAGTACAGATTCCATCCATCTTTGGCCAGGCACTGTGCCCTTGGGAGTTCATAACCACAGCTAACCAATTGTTTATGAACAATTATAATTCCCATAAGTCATAGCTCCAACCATAAATCATCACCCCAATCATCACAACAGCTCTGGAAGTCTCAGAGCCAGTCTTGTAAGGTTTGCTCTAACACTGTATACTTATCCTAGTCATGGTCTTTCACCTACCAGTAATGCTCAGAGTCTTATCAATCAAAACAATAGCCATAATTCAGTGGAGCTCTGCCAGTGCCTTTGCTGACGGGTTATTGCATTCTTCAAAGGTTTGTCTGTCGTTGTCCTGTTTTTAATAATAAAGCCTCTATGATGAAAAAATTTTTTAAAGAAGAGCTGCAAAAGATACAACAACAGATATGCGCATACTCATATTCGCTACAGCATTCATTTTAATAGCACAGAAATAGAGGCAAAGCATTCTTCAATGGGTGAATGAATAAGCTGTGTATCATATATACACACAATAGAATACTACAAAAAACTAATAACAAAGAATGTATTAAAAAACTGCACAAAATAGATGATTATTGAGGATATTACACTGAGTGAAATAAGTTTGTTACAAAAGGATAAATTATATATGGTCATTATTTTAAAAAGCTAAAGAAAAGTTTACATTAAGAAAGAAACATTCCTTGGTGGTTACCAGAATTGTGAAGAGGTTAGGAGAGCAGCAAAAATCAGTATTAAGACAATATATCTATGTTAAACTTGGGGAGGGATGAAACATAAAAAGTGCATTAAGAGATATGGTTAACACAGGAAAAAACTATTAAAATTACAATTATTCATTATCAGTAATAATAAACATCAATCTACAAGTCACTGTCTCTGTGGTGCAATCAGTTACCATGTCCAAGTGTTAACTATAAGGTTGGTAAGTTCAAACCAATCCTAGGATTCACTCCTCATCCTCATGTGGTGTAGTCCACAGCAAGAAGTACTGTTAACCAAAAGGCTGTGAATCTCAGAAAGGTTTAATTCATCAGTAGCTTCACAGGAGCAAAAAGAACAAGCTCCTCTCAACAAGATTTGAGAGAGGATGACTAGAAGTCCAAACTTGATGACCAGTAGTGAATGAATACACGGGTGCACAGGTTTTTGTTATGTGCTGCCAAGTTGACTATGACTCACAGCAACCTGATACACAATACCTCTGAAGCCTGCTCTATCCTGAGCCAATCTCACTGTCTCTGACACACCTCCCTTTACTACTCCAGTTAACTGTGTTAATCCACTTAATCTGGGGTCTTCCTTTCCTGAACTGTCCCTGACCCCTCCAAGCATGATGTTCTTCTCCAAAGACTGGTCCCTCCCAGCTTCTTGGACAAAGTATGTGAGACAGTCTCAAAATCCTTGCCTCTAAGGAGCCACTTGCTTTCATCCTCTTGAGAATAGCACTGCTTGTTCTCTTGGCAGTCCATGGGTTGTTCAATACTATTTTCCACCACCAAACTCAAAAGCAAAAAGTTTTCCTTCTGCCATCTTTGGTTATTGTCCAGCTCTCTGATGC
>NW_006400182.1:70375-72838 GCF_000299155.1 Elephantulus edwardii | reverse complement strand
CCTGACACACTCCTTTTCTGATTTTGAACCATGCAGTGTTTCCTTGCTCTGTTTTGATGACTGCTTCTTAGTTCAAGTATAGGTTTCACACAAGCACAATCAGGTGTTCTGGGATTCTTCTTCTTCTCAGGGTTAGACAAAATTTGTTTTGATCCCAGCAATCGAATGCCTTTGCATAGTCAATGAAACACAGATAGACATACCTCCATTTTTGGCCAATATCCATTTTTACTTTGGTGATGATGTTCCTAGTGCCACAGCCTCTTCTAAAGCCAGTGTGTATTTCTGGTACTTACTATTCCAGTCACTTACAGATAATCTCCAGCAGGGTTCTGCTTGTGTGTGCTATTAGAGGTGTTGTTGTTGTTATTTTTATGTGTCATCAAGTCACTTGTGACTCATAGTGACCCTATGTATAACAGCCCTAAACCCTGTTCTATGCCTTGTCAATCATATTGTTTCCGACACACCTATCCCCATTACCTCAGTGACTGAATCAATCCACCTCATAGAGTGTTGTCCTCTTCTGCAGTATTCCTCCATCCTCCCAAGCATGACATCTCTCTACAAGGACTGGTCCCTCCTTGCAACATGCCCAAATTATGTCAGAATCTTGTCAGTATCTTCAGAATCTTTGCCTCCAAGGAGCAGCCCAGCATCATCCTCTCCAGGATGAACCTCCTAGCAGTCCATGGTATATTCAATACTCTTCTCTAGCACCAAAGCTCAAATTCATCAACTCTTCTTCTATCATTCCTAGTCATTATCTATCTCTCTGAAGCATAGCGCGTAATGGCAAAGACTATGGCTTATAGCAGGTGCACCTTAGTCTCTAGACTGACATTGTTCCTCCTCACTACCTTGGAGAGATCTCCGACAGCAGACTTTCCCAATACAATTCATCTTTTAATTTCCTGTCTGCTGGTACCAAGAGTCTTGATTGTAGAGCCAAGCAAGCTAAAGCTGTTAATAATCTCAATCTATAATGATGCTGACAATCGGCCCAGTGGCAAAAATCTTTGCTTTCTTCATGTTGAACTTCAATTCATATTGAAGGCTGCAGTCTCCTCAGTTTCAGCAAGCAGAGTTGTGTCATCTGCTTAACACAGATTGGTGATGAGTCTTCCAATCCTGATGTCACATTCCTCCTTATAGCTCAGCCTCCCGGGTGATCTGTTCCCCATATAGATTGAAAAGATATGGAGATATAACACATCCTTGATGCACACCCTTCCCAATTTTGAACCATGTAGTGTTTCCTTTCTCTATTCTGATAACTGCCTCCTGGTCTAAGTATAAGTTTCACATAAGCACAATCAAGTGTTCTGAGATTCCCTTTCTTCTCAGAGTCAGCCACAGTTTGTTGTGATCCACACAGTCAAATGCCTTTGCATAGTCAATGAAACACAGATACACATTCCTCTGGTAATCTCGGCTTTCAGAGAAGATCCATCTGACATTCTTTATAGTATCCCACGTGTAATGGCCTCTTCTAAATCCAGCCTGCACTTGAAACAGTTCTCTACTGATGTGTCGTTTCAGTCGTTTTTGTATGGTCTTCAGCAGAATCTTGCTTGCGTGTGATATCAATGATATTGTTCAATAATTTCCACACTCTGTTGGATCACCTTTGTTTGGAATGGGAACAAATATAGATCTCTTTCAATCAGTAGACCAGGTGGTTGTCCTCCAGACTTCTTGGCGAGCACATCCAGGGCAGCATCAGTTTGTTGAAATATGTCAATCAGTATGCCATCAATTCCTGGGACCTTGGGTTTTTGCCAATATTAGTGATACCATTCCATAATTTCCACACTGATAAATCACCTTTTATTTGGAATGTAAATAAATATGGATCTCTTCCAGTCAGTTGGCCAGGTGATTGGTCTCCAGATTTCTTGACACAATCTCGTGAGCACATCTAGGGCTCCATTTATTTGTTGAAATATTTCAATTAGTATTTCACAAATTCCTGGGGTCTTGTTTTTGCCAATTCCTTCAGGATAGCTTGAAAATCCTCCTTCATCACCACTGCCTCTTGAGCATAATTTTTTTAATGAATTATGTCTGAATGAGCCAGTTCTTGCTGTTACAGTGAATCTGTGTACTCTTTCCATCTCCTTTTGATGGTTCCTAGATCATTCAATAGTCTGTCCATAGCATCCTCAAGTATTGCAATTCAAGGCTTGAATTTGTTCTTCAGTGCCTTCAGTTTAAGAAATGCCTAGCAAGTCTGACCCTTTTGACTTTCTAGCTCTAGTTCTTTGCACATTTAATTAGAATACTTAGCTTTGTCTTACTGAGCTGCCTTTGAAATCTGTTCAGTTCCTTAACTTCTTGATTTCTTCCCTTTGCTTTGGCTGTTCCATGCTCTTATACACTATTCAGAGTCTCTTCTGACATCTATCTCTGTCTTTTTTTCCTCCTTTAAATGTGGACTTGGTGAGAGAAATGAAGCTGGAG
>NW_006400182.1:67355-67870 GCF_000299155.1 Elephantulus edwardii | reverse complement strand
GGTTCCACAATCGGCACCTGATCTAGTTTTCACAGCTGCTATTGCAATGATTCTTTTCACAGATACACTCAACCTGATTCCTATTCAGACCATCAGGTGAAGTCCCTGTTTATAGTTATTATATGTCTTCTTATTGTTTTATTTAATTTTTATACTGATTTATATACAAAGTATGAATATGTTGGTTTTTACAAAAAAACCTTCCCAATTCCTTCACTCCCCTTACCCATCAAATTTTCAATTAATAAATCATTGACTGTACAGATTCTACCATTTTATCTCTAGCCTCGTTTCTGTCACAAATGTCATGTTTTCTGCCTTCTGATCCTTCTTTTTTTAATTATTGCATTTTATTAATTTTAATGAACATTTACAGATATTTTGGGTTTTCATTCATTCATTGTTATTATTTTCTCTACCCTCCTCCCCAGTTTGTTCTTCTTCCCCTCCCTTGGAAAGTTTGTTTTAATTGTCCATTTGCCACAGTGCTTGTCAAAGCCAGTTCTGATTAATCT
>NW_006400182.1:51085-53306 GCF_000299155.1 Elephantulus edwardii | reverse complement strand
AAAAATTATAAGGACAAGAGCTGAAATCAATGAGGTAGAAAGCAGAAAACAATTGAAACCATCAATAAGACCAGGATCTGGTTTTACAAAAAGGTCAATAAAATTGACAAACTGCTAGCAAACTTATCAAAAGAAAAAAAAAAGCCAAGAGAATATATAGAAAACTAGAATATGAAATAATAGAGGTGACATCACAACAGAATCAGATGAAATTAAATCAATAATATCAGGATACCATGAAAAGCTATACTGAGATAAATTTAAAAACCTAGAGGAAATGACAAATTCCTTGAAACTCATGCCCTACCCAGATAGACAAGGACAGATATAGAACACTTGAACAATCTATCTCAATCGAAGAAATTGAACAGATCATAAAGACTTCCCCAAAAGAAAAGTCCTGAACCAAAGGCTTCACAATTGAATTGTGCAAAACACTCAGAGAGGATATATCACCAATTCTACTTAAACTATTTCAGAAAGTTGAAAAAGAAGGAACACTCCCAGGGTCATTCTGTGAAGCAAGCATAACCCTAATACCAAAATCAGGCAAAGGTATTACCAAGAAAGAAAACTACAGGCCAATATCTCTCATGAATATAGATAGATGCAAAAATCCTTAAAAAAATCCTAGCCAATAAAATCCAAAAGCACATTAAAAAAAATAATTCCTCATCACCAATGGGATTCATAAGAGGTATGCAAGGATGTTCCAACATAAGAAAAACAATCAAAATAATTCACCACATTAACAAAGCAGATAACAAGAACCATATTATTTTAGCAATTGGTGCAAAAAAGACATTGAAAAAATCCAGCATGCCTTCCTGATAATGACACTCAGCAAAACAGAAATAGAAGGGAATTTCCTCAACTTAGTGAAAAGTATATATGCAAAACCAAGAGCCAATATCCTTTGAATGGAGAAAGACTAGAAGCCTTTTCCTTGTGAATAGAGATCAGATAAGGATGCCCACTGTCACTCTTTCTATTCAGTATTGTATTAGAAGTTCTTTCTAGGACAATACAACGGTGAGAAGGAAACAAAAGGCATCCAAACTGGCAAACAGATTGTTAAACTACCATTATATGCAGATGATATGATTGTGTACACAGAAAACCCTAAGGACTCAACAAAAACAACTTTTAGATAGTAGACCAGTTTAGCAGAGTGGCATGATATAAGATCAATATTCAAAAATCAGTGGGATTCCTCTATAGCAACAAAGAGTACTCAGAGAAGGAAACAAAAAAACCTGTACTATTTACAAATAGCCAACCACAAACTGAGATACTTGGGAGTGAACCTAAGGAGAGACACAAAAGACCTACACAAAGAAAACTACAGAACATTTCTGCAAAAACCAACAAAAGACCTAAATAAATGGGGAAATGTTCCCTGTTCATTGATAGGAAAATTCAATATTGTGAAAATGTCAATCCTACCAAAAGCAATCTATGTATTCAACAAGATCCCAACACAGGTACCAAATTAATTTTTCAAGAAAATCAAAAGGTAAATTGTCATGTTTATTTGGAAAGGAAAAAGACCCCAAATAAGCAAAGCACTTCTGAAAAACAAACAAACAAAAATTGAAATGGAAGATATAAGTCTCCCTAACTTCAAAGGCTATGACATAGTAGTAATAACCAAAGTAGCATGGCACTGGTATAATGACAGGCACATGGAACAATGGAACATAATTGAGAATCCAAAAATGGGCCCAGCTATTTATGGTCTACTGATATTTGACAAGGAAATAAAATCTATCAAATGGGGGAAATTACAACCTCTTCAACAAATGGTGCTGGCAAAACTAGACTGCTACCTGCAAAATGCTGAAACAAGATCCACATCTCACACCATAAAAATCCGTTCAAGGTGAATCAGAGACCTGGGAGTAAAGCCCAAAATTATAAAGTTCATCAGAGACAAACCGGGATCAAGCTTAGATGGCCTAGGATAGGATATGGTATAAAAAGACTGCCAAATGCCGCCAGAAAAAACACAATCTGGAGAGGATAAAATTAATGAATGAGACCTTCTAAAGATTAAATCCCTGTGCACACCAAAAACAAACAAAAATAAAAAAGCTGAAAATAGTAATTCCATATGATATCAGATATTCCATTGCTTGGAATATACACTGAGAAAATGAGAACTGAGGCACAAACAAAGACTTGTACACCAATGTTCATAGCCACATTATTCACCATCACA
>NW_006400182.1:40363-50476 GCF_000299155.1 Elephantulus edwardii | reverse complement strand
AGGGGAAGGCCCTCTATGAGGTGGATTGATTCAGTGACTGGAGTATTTGGGGTGGGTGTTTTGGAGACGGTGCGGTTGGCACAGGACAGAGCAAGGTTTAGGGATGTTGTGTATAGGGTCATTATGAGTCACAACCGACTCGACGGTACATAACAACAACCACCTAACTTGTTAGGGACTGGAGAGCATTTATACTAAGTGAACGAACTCAGTTCCATGAGGAAAAATACTGTATAAGATCATTTTTGTAGGACATGTATGAGGATCCAAGGGGGGAAGGGTGGGAGCAGAGGAGTGAGGTGGGGATGGTTAATCATAAGTTTGCACAATTTTATGTGTGTGTGGGGTAAAGAAAATGGGAAAAATCTGTTGTGAAAAACAATGTTTATGAACTTTGTATGTAAATCAGTATGAAATAAAATTTTATTTAAATAAAAAAACCATAGAAACATAAAAAAACACAATGTACATCCATGAAACATAATACATATGAATGATCATATGGAAACCAATACAAATATAAGGCCACAAAGTGTCACCAAGTACTTTTAGCTGGTCATTTTTTCTGTTCTTATTACCACTGAGTTGGAATTAACTGATGCTGACCTTCCAGTAGGTTTCAAAGGCAATAAACTATAAGGGAAGATAATGTCCATCTTTCTTTGGCTGGTGAATTTTGACTGTGTGTATTTCTGTTGAAAACATAAGTCCTTACCAATAGGCCAGCAGAGCTCCCTACAATGATTGTTGTTATTGTTGTTGTTAGGTGCTATCAACTCCGCCATGACTCATAGCAACCCTATAAACAACAGACTTGAACCCTGTCCTGTTCTGTGCCATCCTCATAATTTTTTACATACTTCGTCCCATGCTACACTCACTAAGTAAATCAGTCTCATTAAGGGCCTTCTGCTCTTTTGCTCAACTTCTACCTTTCCAAGCATGATGTCCCTTTCCAAAGAATAGCTTCTTCTAACATGTTCAAATTATGAGAGATAAAGATTCCCCGGGGCATTCTGACTGCACCTTTTCTGACATAGCTGTTTATACTTTTGACAGTCCATGGATATTCAGTATTTACAACCCAAAGGCAACAATTCTTTTTCTGTCATCTTTATTCACTGTGCAGCTCTCAGATGCATAACAAGTGATTGAAAAGACCGTATTCTGAATCAGGCACACCTTAGTCTTCAGACATCATTGATCTTCAGTATTCTGAGGAGGTCCTTGGAAGTGAACTTGTCTATTGCAACACATCTCCTGATTTCTTGTGTGCTGGTTTCAAGGGTATTGATTGTTGATCCAAATAATATGAAATCATTGACATTTCAATCCTTTTTTCATGATGTTGTCTATAGGCTTTTATTTTCTTTTTTTTTAATTATGTATATTTCCCCACACCTTGCTTCATTGATGTTGTTTTCATACATCATTCCCACACATTATGTGTTTAAAATTAAGTCCAATGATGATTAATTTATAAAACCTTTATTTTCCTCGATGTTGATATGAAATCCATTTTGAAAGCTGTAGACTTTGATATTGTGCAGCAAGCGTTTCAAGCCCTGCTCACTTTCTGCAAGCAAGGTTGTGTCATTTGCGAAACGCAGGATGTAGACAAGACTTCCTTCAATTCTGATGCCATATTCCAATTTATAGAATCCAGCTTCACAAATTAATTACTAGCATAAGGTTCTGGTAGCCTAGTTGTAAGAAGCTGCAATCTCAAAGGCACATGGTTTTAATCCACCAGTTACTTCACTGGAGAAGGATGGGCAATCTCCTACCATGTAATTTGCTAACTCTGAAAAGCCAGTGAAAAGTGAGCTATGGCTTGATTCCAACTTGACAACACACAACAAAAACAGATTGAATAGTTATGGAGAAAGAACACAATCCTGATTCATCCACTTCCTGATTTCCAACCATGCAGTGAGTGCTTCCTTGCTCCATTCAGACAACAGCTTCTTGGTCTAGGTACAGATTTCCTATGAGCACAATTAAGTGCTCTGGGATTCCCATTCTTCTCAATGTTAACCATAGTTTGTTATGATACACACAGTCAAATACCTTTGTAAAACACAGACCTTCTGGTATTCTCTGCTTTTTAGCAGGACCCATTTGACGTTAACAGTGGTATTTCTAGTGAGCAGCCTCTTCTTAACCCTGCTTGAACTTTTAGCAGTTCCCTGTCAATGCACTGTTCTAGCTGGTTTTCCATGATTTTTAACAATATTTTGCTTGTGTGATATTATATTTTTCAATAATTTCCACATTCTGTTGGGTCACTTTTGTTAGAAATGGCAACAAATATGATTCTTTTCTAATCAGTTAGCCAGGAAGCTACTCTTCAAATTTCCTAACATATACTGTTGAGCACTTCTGTTAACTGAAATACATTGACTGGTATCTCAACAAGTTACTAAAGACATTTAAGGATTTATTTAACTTTCAGATCTTTTAGCATGTGATGCCTGTTAATGAAAGACTGAATGTGATGAAACATTTATATCATGCTTATGTGCTATTATTAAGTACCATATTCTAAACTCTTAAAGCCTGGGTAGAGATGTAGCTGATAGGACAATATCAGTGCCCTAGAGTTTGAGGCAAATATCTTGTTTGTGGGAGGGACTTCATTGCCCACATGTCAAAAATGACTCAATTTAGATACCTGATCTAATAATTCTGTTATATTTGAAATATATTTTATTTAATATTTTGCCAGTATTGAACTAACCAGTAGCAAAGGCTTGGAACATATCATGAATCCAAGCCATGGTATTTTAAGTTTTTCTTATGCATCTGAAAGTTAAATAGTAATAAGAAGGGCCAAAAATTAATAGATGCCTTTGAATTGTGGTTTTGGTTAAGAGTATTGAATATATCATGGACTAAAAAAAGAATAAGCAAATCTATATTGGAGGAAGTGCAACCATAGTGCTTCTTATGGGTAAGGACAGTGAAACTTCATCTCACATACTATGGACATATTATCAGAAGTGACCATTCCTTGGAAAAAGACACAATACTGGGAATGATAGAGGGTCAGAGAAAGAGAAAATGACCCTCAGTTAGATGGATTGGTACAGTAACTATAAGAATTGGCTTGAGCGTGTTGGAGAAAATGATGATGGCAAGGTTCAAATTTGTTGGTCATAGGGTTGCTTTAAGTTCAAGTCTACTTAACAGCACCTAGCAACAACATTTGTCCTCTACAGACTTCATCTGACTTATTAGAGTATGAATCATTCTCCCCTACTCCCTTACACCAAACTCTTTGAGAGAAAGAGTAATAATTTATGATCCCTTTTATTCCTAGACCAAGAATAAAATGGTAGGTTAACAGATCTGTATTGAGCAAGTGAGGAAGAAATGTCCCAATTATGTAGAATTTATGTACATGATTATTCTTTTCTTCTAAAAGAAACATTATAAAGGTTATAGCCCAAATGGTTCTGTTGCAAGTTGGAGCCTTTAGGACTGCTATTTTTGAAGCATTATTTTCCAAAATGCCTCAGAGCAATTTACATGAACAGCCTTTTGACTTCTCAAGAGCCTAATAGCCACTGTGGTTAATGACTTTTCCATCTCTCCACAGGGAGCCTGAATGCTTTCATTTCCCTTAGCTGTAACATTATCATGTTCCTATTGGCTGATAGCTGTGGTTGTATGAAATGAAACTAGGAATTCAACAGTAATAAGAATGGATAAATGTAGTATTATTTTCTAATACTAAAAAATTGTGAATGGAAGACTTGAATATATGGTTTAAGTTTTAAGTCATTTCCCCCTCTTTGGCTGAACTTCTAGGAAGTGTGTATTCAAAGGCAAGTTTACAAAGTTACATTATTCGTAATATTTACTCTTCTACAGAAACATTTCACAAATATGCAAATGTGTGGCATACACCAAAAACCAGATTCTAGTTCTCTAGCTAGCAAAGCTTGACCTATGCCATCTCACTCAGAAGCAATGTTTACACATAGCTTACCTTACTGCTTTATCATTTATCTACAAAACATGCTTCTTCCATATAGCCTCCGGTTTCCAGGCAGCAGAAAACATCTTTAGCCATGAAAGTACACACAAATTGATTTCCATGTCTACAAGCCAAATTCTAACCACTTTCTATAGCCTTAGTCTTTATGTTTGCCAACAACATAACAACATGCCAACAACAAAAAAAAGGCAAAGCTGGGAATAGAAACTTAATGGTAGAAGAATATTTCTAATGTCAATGTAGTTGTATGCAATTTTGTTTAGCACAATTATACATAGAATTTGATATGTCACTTGGGTTCTTCTTGTTGTTATGTGCTGAGTTGCCCACCTTTGGACAATAGCTCTGAATTCTACCATATCTTGAGCCAGTCTCACTGACTCAGACATATCTAATCCCATTTTCCCAGTAACCATGTGAATCCATCTCTTCTGGGGTCCTCCTTTCTTGCACTGTCCCTCTACCCTTCCAAGCATGATTTCTTTTTCCAAGGACTGGTCTCTCCTGGCCACATGCCCAAAGTATGTGAGATGGAGTTTCAAAGTCCTAGGCTCCAAAGAGAAACTTAGTTTCACCCGCTTCAAGTCAGACCTGTTTGTTCCCCTGGTGATCCATTGTATGTTCAATACTCTTCTCTAGCACTATAACTCAAAGACATCAATTCTTCTTCTGTTGTCATTTGGGTAAAGGATTAAATATAAAGAAAAATTAGTATGCCTAAGTCAGAAAGATGAGGTATTGACGCCTTTGCAGTAGGTTTCTCTCTATCCTTAACTCTAAGTGTCTTGGTTGCACTTCCTGCAAGACAGATTTGCATGCAAGCACAAAGCATCACTTCATGTGAAGATTGTTTCATAATAAATGGCTCCATATAATATATCAAGGAACAATTTTAATACTATTTATCTAGCCTTAAACCTGAAAAGAGCTGACCGTTTTTGGTAACTTTTCATTACTCAGACCAAAGGTCTATAAT
This sequence comes from Elephantulus edwardii, assembly GCF_000299155.1. Taxonomy (NCBI): domain Eukaryota; kingdom Metazoa; phylum Chordata; class Mammalia; order Macroscelidea; family Macroscelididae; genus Elephantulus; species Elephantulus edwardii. Next base: position 45,497 of record NW_006400182.1, on the reverse strand, counting down.
GCTACATCTAAATGAAGAAGTTCAAAATGTTGAATAATAGGAGTTGAAAGCATTAGAGTTTTAAATCCAATAAAACAAACAAACAAACAAACCCCACTGAGGGTGGGGGAAGATGATTTATAATCTCGAAGGCATAAAGAAATTGAAAATATGAATAAAAGAATCTGAACTTTAACCCCTCCACAGATGAAAGCAAAAATGAAATCTTGAGGGGAAAAAGAAACCTGAATATTTAGCTCAAAAATAGTGGCTAGCAGCCAAAGTTCAACTCAGAAAAACATGAAGAAGAATTTTCCCAGATATAAAGGGCACTTCCTGAGTACTTCCAGATTACTTTGCAGAAAGACAAAAAAGGAAGAGATCACGTCTCTATTTGTTCTTTGTTTTTTAAAAAAATCTTCCAAAACAACAAACAATATAATATTACATGGGCAAAAGACCTGCATAAAGAAGTGTATCCTACATTTATTGACTTTAATTCAAGAATTCCCTTCAGAAAATCTCATTGAACCCTGCTGCTGCACTCCTTCCACACAGATTATCCTCCCCTCAGAGGCCTCTGACTAAGAAGCACCCCCAAGGCCTGCCATTCCTTTTTTGAAGAGTTCCATTAGAAAGTCTCTTCATGTAATCATCTAAAATAAGGTTCCCGTGTGGCAAACAAAGGAAATAATGGACTTAATAACACTTAAGAGAGAGGTGGGATCAAATTTCCAAAACTAGTGTCACTGATAACACAGTCTAAGTATTTTAACTGTGTCTGCTATTAAAAAAGCAAGCAAACATTAAAATGTAATCACTGTAATGTCGCTTTTCTTCAGAGTTCAGGCAGAACATTTATTTAAGCAAGCATTCAGGCAACTAACCCAGTAATGCTTCTTTTTAAATATAAGTTCTCAACAATTGTTTTCAAGATTCTAAGGTGAACTGTTGTAGAATGGGACTGTCCTTGGGGTTGGGGAGAGACTGAGTAAGATGGGTTCAATAATGTATACTGCACTGAAACAGAGGAGGGAGAAAACTGCTTAAAAGAGATGTATGACTAGGTGTTTCTGTTATCACAGGAGTCTAGAGCGAGGGCTACATGGTGGAGGGGACCTGGGGGAGGGTTTGTAAAACAATGAAAGAATCCTTTCTTTTACTTTTCCATAATTTTTGACTCATGTACTTATAACTTGTTAGTCAAATTTGTGTCTTCTAGGTTGCAACACCCTCATGATACATCTTCAAGGATATGAACATGTACGGCCAAGCACAATCAATAAGAGTGCATCTAAATTCCAAAATCAATCTCCATAATAGTCTATGTGTTTCCTACTGCCAAAGGGGCCCTTTAGAGTAGAAGATCTTCACCCTGAAATCCACAGCGTCCCTTTTCAGCAGGAAGTAGCTAAGAGAATACGCCATCCCCTTTTCCTTATGACTCAGGGTGAAGTCTCTCTCAGGGAGGAGTGATAGGGAATGGCAAAGGACACACCGACAAAGGAGATTAATCAGAACTGACTTTGACAAGCACTGTGGCAATTGGACAATTAAAACAGACATTCGGATGGCGGGGAAGAAGAACAAACTGGAGAGGAGGGTGGAGAGAATGGTGCGGCAATGAAGGAGTGAAAGCCCAGAATCCCTGTGAGTGTTCATTGAAACTAATAAAATTTAATAATAATAAAAAACAAAAACAAAAAAAAAGATTCTAAGGTGAAATTTTACCATAGGCATTGCCTCCTAATCATAGATGAGTCAGAAGTACAGAGTATGTTACCCTATGCATCACGCTGTCATGAAGACATTGAAGTTAAATCTCTTTTTGCTGTCCAATTAGAAGCAACTCAGAGGTGGTTCTCCAGTGGATTTTTCTGAGTCTACAAATCTCACAGAAAGAGATTGGCCATCTTTCTTTCTCAATCAGTCCTTCTTCTGTCATCCTTAGTCATTTCCCAGCTTTCTGATGTATACCAAGTGATTGTGAAAACCATGGCCTGAATCAGGGGCAACTTAGTCTTCAGACTGGCATTGTTGCTCTTTAGCATCCTGCAGAGGTCCCTGACAGCAGATTTTCCTAATGCAATTTACCTTTGACTCTCTGACTAATCGTGTCAAGAATATTAATTGTAGAATGGTGCAGACTGCAATTAATAATAATCTAAATTTCTTCTCCATCTATCATTATGCTGCCAATTGGCCCAATGTTGTTGTTGTTGTTGTTGTTGTTGTTGTTGTTGTTGTTGTTGTCAAGTGCCGTCATGTCGTAGGCACTCAAAGACACCTTATGAAGGAAAGTCCTAGACTCTTGCGTGACTTTCATCCTTGCTCCAGGTTAATAGGGTTTCTGAAGGCAAGCTATTTACTCCTGCTTCCAAGCTTGTTTTAACTGGGGGTTACCACCAAACACTGTCCACCATGAGTAATCATTGTCACATTTGACACGTCAAAGTCACGGTGTTCAGCTTCACAGCGATCACAAGTTACCTCTGTATGGCAAGTGGACACATCAGAGTTATACTTCCATCTATCATTATTTTGCCAATTAGCCCAATGGTGAGAATCTTTATTTTCTTGAACTTGAGTTTTAACCCATGACCTTCTGCAACAAATATTTCAGGTCCTCCTCAGTTGCTGCAAATATTGCATAATGCAGGTTGTTGGTGAGTCTTCCTTCAATTCTGATGTCACGTTTCTCTTCATAAAGCCCAGACTCCTGAATGGTGTGTTCCACATATAGATTGGAAAGTTATGGACACATGAGATAAACCTGACACACTTTCCTGATTTTGAACCATGCAGTGTTTCCTTGCTTTGTTGTGAGGACTGCTTTCAGGTCCAAGTATAGGCTTTGCATAAGCACAATCAGGTAGAAAAATTACAAACTAAGAATCAGGAAAACTAATTTCTGTTTACTCTAGGTGGCATAGTGCATAACATGGTAGGCTACCAAACAAAAAGTCAGCACTTCAAATCCACCAACTGCTCTACAAAAGGATGATGAGAGAATGTCCTCTTACAAAAATTTACAGCCTTGGAAACCTGACAAATAGTTGCTGTGAGTCAGAGTTGCTGTAAGTTGCTTGATTGCAGTGTGTATCTCTGGGACAATCACTGGACTTGAGCTTTTGTGCTCTCCTGCTTCTTCATCTTCTCTTCTCTCCTCCCCCTCTCCTCTGGCAACACTTGTAACTCCTCCCCCTTCAAGTCCACCTCTTTTCTGTTCTTCATCTCCTCTTTTTCTTCCTTTTCCTCCTATTAATTTTTCTCTAAAACAATATAATTTTAGTGAAGGACTTCTTTGGTCCAAGCTTTCACTTGCATGTTTTGTGAAACTATAATATGAATAGGCTGTTGAATGTTGTTGAGTGTCTTTGAGTCATAGCAACCCCAAGAATAACAGATCTTAATCTTTACCTATCGTGTGCCATTCTCATCATCTCTGATATACTTGAGCCTGTTGTTACAGCCACTATGTCAATCCATCTTGTTTAGGGTCTTCCTCTCTCTTGCTGACTCTCACCCAACTTTCCAAACATAAAGTCTTTTTCCAAGGACTGCCCCTCCTAAAAAGATGACCAAATTGTGTGAGTAAGCTTGACTATCTTTGCCTTTAATGAACACCCTCGTTGCAACTTTGTTTACTCTTTAGGCAGCTCATGGGATATCCAGTACTTTAATATTGCAACTCAAAGATGTTGATTCTTATTCTGAAGTAGATACAAAGTAAGAGTAAATGGAAATGTTCTTGGCATTTTATTCCCTCAGGATAAAAATCATTTGTATAAACTCAATTTTAAAAACTTCATTGTTTTAATATAAAAGAAATATAAAATGGCAAAACCTTGTGCCATCCCTGATATTTGCTGATGTGAGATTCAATTATTTTCAAATATAGTGGTCAATAAGTAAGCCAATAGAGTGGAAACAATGTGCTCAAGTTATTTTAGAAAGTAAATGCTCCAAATAAATCTGAAATGAGTGCTGCAGTCAACATTGTCAGTTTCTAGTTCCCAGGCACAGCCCCTTCTCAGTATCCATTCTTGAATATTTTAGTTTCTTTTGCACAAGAAACAATTGTCCATCAGGCAATATGAACATGCCTGATTCCATCCTATGGAAAAGTGGGTGAGTCTTTCATGTCTAATAACCACTTTATAATTTAATACCTGTAGAGACGGGCTTCAAAATAAACATTTTTCCAGATTTCTCCATGAGCTGTAGTTACATTTAAATTCACACTTTGATTTTGTTTTTTTGTGTTTTGTTTTGTTTTGTTTTTTGTTTTTTTTTTCTTTTTTCACACTTTGATTTTGAAATATAATTACTTTTGCTAAGATATGAATAAATAATCAAAATGCAGCTGTTTTTAAAAGATTGAAAATGTGTTTACATCCTTTTTGGTAGCTGTACTCTTTTTCATCAGTTAACGTAGTTTTCCAGTCATTTAGTGACCACAATCACCTTTCATTGACACAATGATAAATGCATCATTCATTTACAGTAAAAACAAGGAAGTCTTTTCATAAAGCCTTTAAATAAGAATCAAGCTAGAGATTACATACAGGTGCTATCAAAGGTGAGTTTAAAAAGTATGATAACAGAGGTTATAGGAAGACATTCTTTGCTTTACAAAATCATGCTTACAAATACAGTCTCAAAGCTATTTCTTCTGTGGCATATATGCAGCCCAATGTGTTTTGTCCTTGGAACATTATTTATAATTTTAGTGGAAGTTCACAAAGAGATGTGTTTTTATTATTCATGCACATTTTCCTCCCTCATCGTCCCCCAGCTCTATCTTTAACGCTTGTACTGTTCCAATTATTAGCTATCATACTCACAATTTCTAATAATTTCTTTCAGTTTGCCAAGAATGTTTTGGAGCTTTCTCATTTTTAAATTGATATTAAATTTATTCCATTTTTTAACCTTTGCCTTTTAAACTTTAATAAACAAAGACCAGACAAGTTTACAGATAGCATCAATGACAGCACCTAAGAAGCAATAAAAAGATCATTTAAAAGTGGAAATGCCAAACTGTCTTGCAGAGTGGTCATACCATTTTTATTTTTGTGTGTGTTTTCTGTTTTTTTTTAATTTTTATTAAATTTTATTAATTTTAATGAAGATTTACAGAGATTTTGGATTT
>NW_006400182.1:38759-39675 GCF_000299155.1 Elephantulus edwardii | reverse complement strand
GGAACTGCTTATGAGGTTTTCTGTCAATTCCAAAAACTAAGAAATAGTGAGAAGAGTTGGGACCTCAGAAGGCTTTTAGGATCAAATGATAGGCTCTTGTGTCCAGAAGAAAATGAATATACTTACCAGTAATGTTAATGCTCACCCACATCTCTTCTGGGAGGATCTAAATAATTGAAGCATCCTCCTTTGTTTCCAGCTGGGAGCTGGGGCCTGTCAGTCCCGTCAGACATGAGGACCTGGTGTGAGTCGCCCTTGGGCATGTGTCCTTCAAATCCACACTTAAAGCAAGTGAGTGGGAGCTTCCTCTCTACTCCCTTGCCTATCTGTGGCTCTCGTCTGTGACACTGTCTACTGAAGTGGCCCAGCTTTCCACAGTGGAAACAATTCTGACCTCCTTTATTACCTTTGGGTGGCACTGTGTATGAGTAAGATTTTCTTTTCCTGACACAGCCCCTAAACTGACAGCAATAACTGCCCCAATAATTTTGGCCATTCTCTGCACTTTTCTCCTCCCTTTAGATCCCCGTTGTTAAAAGAGGGAAAAATTTAAACAAATATATAACAAATAATTTCGAGCAATATAATATTTTAAGTTTAAAGCTAGAAATATTAACAATATGATCATTTCCATTCCAGAGATACATGTTCCATTGCACTTCCTATTTTCCATAAATGGTTTTGGTAACAAGAATATGGTAAATGTGGATACAGTTCCACTATCCCTCCTACATGCCATGATATATTATTATTAGCATGAGCAGTTATAAATTCATTGCCTTCCTTTCTCTAACTTAATTTTTTTAAAATTTAAATTTATGATTAATGTCAGTTGTTAAGGAAGAAATGGAACGCATAAATATTGACATACTAGGCATTGGTGAGATGAGATGGACTGGCGTGGGACATTTTTAGT
>NW_006400182.1:34906-35839 GCF_000299155.1 Elephantulus edwardii | reverse complement strand
ACCAAACTGTCTTCCAGAGTGGTTGTACTATTTTACATTCTCACAAAAAGTGAATGAATGTCCAAATCTCTCACATCCTCTCCAAAATTTACTGCTTGCTGTCCTGTCACACTTTCTTCCTATGTCTGTTGGTCGTCGGAATGTCTTCCTTTTTATCTTACTAAAGTTGTTAAAATATCTGTTGAATAAATTATTGCCAAATATTAAAACTCAGTTTTTTAGTTATCGAATATAGTAAAAATTCCAATCATAAAAGTTGATTCAATATTAAAATTCAAATTTTATATCAGATGCTTTATCTGATACTTTGTAAATAAAAATATGCATGTGCCATAAAAAATGTTGTTATTGTTGTATACCCTTGAGTCAGTCTAACGGATAGTTAATCCTTCAGTGGATTTTCAGAGGCTGTAAATCTCTTGGGAGGAGATTGCTCATTTTCCCCCATGGAGGTTCTGAACTGCATGCCTTTAGATTTACCAGTGCAACTCCTTAGTGTATTGAACATGTTAAGATAAAGCATAGAATAATTCAAAATAAAATTAGAGTAGGTAAAGAAAGACTAATCAAAACTGAAAGCTAGTGGGTTTTGTTTTGATCTGTAGATATGTGCTTTTATTATTTGATGGAAATACATAGGAATGGACAATAAGATAGGTGACATTCTTTTTCATAAAGTCCAGCATACTGAATGAGCTGTTCTTCATATTGATTTAAAAGGTATGGAAATAGGATGCATCCCTGAAACACAACTTTCCTGATCCTGAATCACTCAGTTTTTCTCTGCTGTGTTCTTATGACTGCTTCCTGGTCCAAGTACAGGTTTCACATGAGCACCATAAGGTGTTCTGGGATTCCCTTTCTTCTCAAGGTTAGTAATAATTTGTTGGGATCTACACAGTCAAATGTCTTTGCCCAGTCAATGAAACACAG
>NW_006400182.1:31020-33571 GCF_000299155.1 Elephantulus edwardii | reverse complement strand
CTATGAAAAGAAGATCTGAAACCAGTCCTGTTCTGCATCCTCACACTTCCTGTTGCCCAGAGCTCATTGCAGCAGTCACTGTGTCAATCCACCTAGTTGAGGATCTTCCTCTCCTTAGCTGACCATCCACCCTTCCCAAAATCATGTCCTTCTCCAAAGAATAGCACCTCCTAGCAATATGTCCAAAGTATATGAGGTGAAGCCTCATCACCCTTGCTTCCAAAGAGCACTCTGGCTGCAACCTGTCCAAGACATATCTGTTTGTTCTCTTGGCGGTCCACGGGATCTTCAGTCCTCTTCTCTAGAATAACATCTCAAAGGCATCGATTATTTTTCTGTCATCTTTATTCATTGTCCAGATCTCAGATGCAAAGTGCAATTGGAAAGACTATGGTCTGAATCAAACACATTTTAGTCCTCAGACTGACATCATAGCTCCTCAATAATTTGGAAAGGTCCCTAACTATGTGGTGTTTTGTTTTTCTTTTTTGGTGGTCCCCCCCCCCCCAGTGCAGTGTGTCTCTTTATTTCCTGACTGCTGATACCAAGGTTGTTAATTGTGGATCCAAGCATTTCTGTCACTAAACCCATGTTTTCTGACTACTTTCCCTGTTCCCAACTTTTGTACTCCAGTCACCCATTATTATCAGAGTATCTATGAAGAGGAATGATAATATCAAAATATTATGAGAAAGAATGTGACATCAGAATTGAAGGAAGACTCATAAACAACTCGTGTTATACAGATGGCACAGCCTTGCTTGTTGAAACTGAGGGACATGAGGCATTTGCTGCAGAAAGTCAAGGACTTTAATTTTCAATATGTATTGAAACTCAACATTAAGAAAACAATGATTCTCACCATTGCGCTGTTTTACAGCTACATAGTAGAGGGAGAAGAGATTGAGATTGTTAACAGCTTTAGTTTGCTTGGTTCCACATCAACACTCTTGATACTAAAATTCAGGAAATCAAAAGACAAATTGCATTGGGAAAGTCTGCTCTCAGGAACCTTTCTAGAGTCCTGAAAAGCAACAGTGTCATTCTGGAGATTGTTCCTGATCCAGGCCATGGTCTTCACTATTACCTGCTATGCATCATGTAGCTGGACAATAAACAAGAGTTCTAGAAGAATGATCGATGCCTTTGTGTTGTGGTGCTGGACTGCCAGGAAGATAAGCAGGCCGGTCTTGGAGAAGTTGAAACCAAGCTGCTCCTTGTAGGCAAAGATTTTTAAGCTCCATCTCATATACTTTGGGCATGTGACCAGGAGAGACCAGTCCTTGGAGAAGAACATTGTGCTTGGAAGGGCGGAAGTATAGAATAAGAGAGGAAGACCAATTCAGTGCCTGGAGAAATGGGATTAGTATGTCAGAGATATGAGATTGGCACAGGATAGGGCAGGGTTCAGAGCTAATGTACATAGAGTTACTGTGAGTTGCTGGTAACTTGATGGCACATAACAAAAACACAACAATAAGATAGGTGGATGTTTTAATTTCTTAGGAAATGTTCACCCATCTTGCAGTTATAAAATCTCACATTTCATTCTCCAATGTACAAGAGATCCACTTCTGCATTTTTGAAAATACTTAAAAGTTTTTATTTTGTTGTTATTGATAATATACACATCAAAGCATACACAAATTTAGCTACTGGTGCATGTGCAGTTCACTGACGTTGAGTTCACACCATTTGAGTTGTGTAACCAATATCATTCTTTTCTGAGGTGTTTCTCCCTCATTAAATAAATATAACATAGCATTAACATAAAGAGGGCTCTGAGGTCTCTTTCATTCGCTGTTTCACCTCGATTCTAAGTATATATCGTAAAAGTATAATGCTCAAGACAGATATTTTAAAAAACCAACAAAATCTTACTAGGTAAACCAAACTATTGTTAGTTTTACAAATACTTGAGTGAAATTTTTGGGGTTAAATTTTCGTGTCATAAATATGTAGAGTAAAAAATTCATGTTGCTAAATAGACAATGCATTTCTAGATAGCTCCCTAAAACAGAGGGAACTCTGTTAATCTAGTGGTAAGGAACTTTTCTGACAAGCCAAAGACATGAGATTCAAGTCCACCAGCTGCTCAATAGGAGAAAGGTGAGCAATTTTCTCCCTTTTGATTTATTGCCTCTGAAAATCCAACGGAGGGTAGCTATGATCCGTTCCAGTGCAACAGTACATAACAACAACTGTAAACAGGAAGTACCTATTCCTGGAAATTAGGCTTTAAATAACCACCTTCCTTGTCATTTCCAGGGAGGCTCTGATGATGTAGTGTATAATGTGTCTTGCTGCTAACCAAAAGATCAGCAGTTCAGACCCACCAGCCGCTTCATGGGGGAAAGATAAGTCTCTATGAGAGACTTTTCAATAAAGATTTTCCATCTCAGAAGCCTGCTGGAGGTCTGCTATGACTAAGAATCAACTTAAATGCTTAGTGGTTTATATCACCTGCTGCTCAGCTGTGAGCCTGGGAACTGAATATGCAAAAATTAATACTAAATATCCTCATTCTTTCTATTAAAAAAAAACACCAAAA
>NW_006400182.1:18339-25010 GCF_000299155.1 Elephantulus edwardii | reverse complement strand
TGGTGTTCACTGGACTTCCCTGTAAGGGTATAATACTAATTACTTTATAGTACTAATTACAATTAGTTACTACAGTGTCTTATCTAACTCAACATATATTGTCTTTCTCTTCACTTAATCTATCTATGTACTTATTCATCTTCACTCACCTCTCCATACCTTCTCATTCCTGTTTGGTATGGTCATGGCAATGAAGTATGTATGTATGAAATAAAATATATATACATTATTTAAATGCATTTTTAACATTTATATTGGTTTCAGTCTATCAACATTCATTTGTAATTACAATTTCATTTGATCATTCAAACACATTTATAATATTAATTACGGTATATTAAAATAATTAGTTATAGTGTCTAATTAATATATTGTCTAGTGCTTTTTATCTCACCCAATTTATCTAATAATTGTTGTTGTCGTTGTTGTTGATTGCCTTCAAGTTGAGCACGACTCATAGCAACCCTATGAACAAAAGGCCTGAAGCTCCTCTGCAACTATAGCCATTTATTAAAGTTCATAGAGTTTCCAGAGGCAAGTGGTTTGTTGAGGCCGATGAGGAAGAGAATAGTTTAAAATTAATATATTTTCGGGCATTATGATTATCATAAGAATCCGGAATGAGGGTTGCAGAGTGGAGTATACATGGGGTGGGAGTGGGGATGTGCGGGATGGGCGAGGGGATTGTGTACAAATGAAGGAGTTTGTCTTCTGCTTTTCAAGGAGAGGAGAGAAAAGTGCAACAATTAATGAATGGAATTCCAAAGTCTCTGTAGATGTTCATTGAAATTAATAATAATAATAATTTTAAAAATCAACAAAAAACACCAAAACAAAAAAAAAGAAGTGGATGCCATTCTTGCTTCCAAAATTTATATAATTACTGACATTTATTCTTTTCCTTTCCCTCACTTGGAATCCCTAATAATCATCCAAAACAAATTCTATCTACGTGTAAAACTTCCTCTACCTTTATGTAATAGTAGTATTGTACCATAGCAGTCCTTTTATGACTAACTTATTTTGCTTCATTTTATGTTGTTACATCAACCAAATGGACTGACGTAGTGGCTACCACAATGAGTTTGAGTACGTGAACATGAACAGGGCTCATATCTGTTGTTCATAGAGTCACTGTGAGTCATATTCAACCTGACAGCAGCTAATAACAATAGCGACATTCCCTGGATGTAGTCAGGGAGGCCTAGTGGTAAGGATTTGTGCCATCAATACAAAGGCATACAATTCAAATCTACCAGCTGCTCCATGGGGTGGGGGGATGGGAGGTGGAGAAAAGGGCAATCTCATGCTGTGCAATTTACTGTCTCTATCAGAAGTCAATCGAACACGCAATCAAGATGCATTAATAGTGATGGTTGACTGGAATGCAAAAGTTGGGAACAGAGAAGAAGAATCAATACTTGGAAAGCATGGACTTGGTGACAGAAATGAAGCTGGAGATAGGATGATAGAATTCTGCACAATCAAAAATTTATTTGTTGAAAATACATTTTACAAGAAACATAAATGCAGGCTACACACATGGATTTCACCTAATTGTATGCATAGGAATCAGATAGATTAAATCTGTGGGAAGAACCGCTGGAGAAACTCAATATCAGCTGTGAAAACTAGGCCTGGTGCTGATTGTGGAACAGACCACCAACTACTCATATGCAATTTTAAGCTGAAGCTAAGGAAAGTGAAATCAAGCCCACAGAAACCTGAATTTCAGAACCATCTCAGGAATAAGTTTGGGGCCTTGAACACTAATGAGCGAAAACCAGATGAGTTATGGGAAGATATCAAGAATATCATCCAGGGAGAGTGTAAAAGGTCGTTGCAAAGATGGAGGAGGAAGAAAAGACCAAAATGGATGTCAGAAGAGACTCTGAATATTGCACTGGAGCACAGAGAAGCCAAAGTAGAAGGAAGAAATCAAGATATTAAGGAGCTGAACAGGAGATTTCAAAAGGCTGCGTGACAAGACAAAGTAAGTTTTAGAATTAAATGTACAAAGATTTGGAGTCAGAAAATCAAAGGGGTCAACCTCGCTCAACATTTCTTAAGCTCAAGGAACTGAAGAGGAAATTCAAGCCTCAAGTTGCAATACTTAAGAATGCTTTGGGCAGATTATTGAGTGACCCTGCAAGTATTAAAAGAAGATGGAAAGAGTATATAGGGTCATTATACCAAAAGGAATTGACAGGCACATAAGAATGTAATGAAACAACATATGAGCAAGAGCCTTTGGTGATGAAGGAAGAAGTTCAGACTGCTTTGAAAGAATTAGCTAAGAATAAGGCTCCAGGAATTGATGGTATACCAATTGACATATTTCAACTAACAGATGCTGCCCTGGATGTGCTGACCGAGTTGTACCAAGAAATCTGGAGAACAACCACTTGGCCAACTGACTGTAAGAGATGTATATTTGTTCCCATTCCAGAGAAAAGTGATTCCACAGAGTGTGAAAATTATTGAACAATATCATTAATATCACATACGAGCAAGATTCTGCTGAAGATTATCCAAAAACAACAACTGCAACAGCACATCAACAGAAATTACCAGAAGTGCAGGCTGGGTTTAAAAGGGGTCCTGGTACTAGGAATATTGTATCTAGCCTTAGACGGATCTTGGCTGAAAGCATGAGTACTAGAAGGATGTCTATCTTTGTTTCATTGATTACACAAAGGCATTTGACTGTGTAGGCCATAACAAATGTGACTAACTCTGAGAAGAATGGGATTCCCTGAACACTTGATTGTGCTAATGCAAAATCTGTAATTGGATCAAGAGGCAATCGTAGGAACAGAGCAGGAAAACACTGCATGGTTCAAAATTGGGAAGAGTGTATGCCAGAGCTGCATCGTATCTCCATACCTTTTCAATATTTATGCAGAAAAGATTATCCAGGAGGCTGGGCTCTATGAGGAGAAATGTGGCATCAGGGTTGGAGAAAGAATCATCAACAATCTGCATTATGTAGATGATACAACCCTGCTTGCTGAAACTGAGGAGAACCTGAAAGCACTTGCTGTGGAAGGTCAGGGACTGCAGTCTTCAGTATGGTTTGAGGCTCAGTATCAAGGAAACAATGATTCTTATCGCTGGGCCGATTGGCAGCATCATAATTGATGGTGAAGAGATTGCGATTGGTAACAGCTTTAGTTTGCTTGGCTCCACAGTCAACACTCTTGGCATCAACAGCCAGGAAATTAAAAGACGTATTGTGATGGGAGAGTCTGTGGTTAGAGACCTCTCTAAAGTGCTGATATTCAATGATGTCAGTCTGGAGACTAAGGTTTGCCTGATACATGCCATGGTCTTTGCAATCACTGGCTATGCATCAAAGAGCTAGACAATGACTAGGGATGATAGAAGGAGAATTGGTGCCTTTGAGCTGTGGTATTGGAGAAGAGTATTGAATATACCTTGGTCTGTCCTGGAGAGGGTGAATGCAGGCTGCTCCTTGACGGCAAAGATTCTGAAGCTTCATCTGACATACTTTGGACATGTTGCAAGGAGGGACCAGTCCTTGGAGAGGGACGTCATACTTGGTAGGGTAGATTGACAGTGCAAGAGAGGAAGATTCTTGATGAGATGGATTGATTCAGTTACTGGGGTAATGGGGATGGGTGTGTCAGAGATGGTGAAATTGTCACAGGATAGGGCAAAGTTTAAGACTGTTGTACATAGGGTTGCTATGAGTGGCAGATAACTCAACAGCACAAAACAATAACAACAACAACAACAATCAGAAAATAAACTCTGAGTCTGTTTCTAGTAAAAAAACACATAAGGGCAGCAGCACCATTCATTTCCTGCAGTGTTTTGTTCTGGACCTTGTTTCATGACATTATCAATTTCTTTCCAAAGAAATGTTCCATCTATTTTCCTGTGCTAAGTGCTGTTTTTGTTCATTGTTGATTGCCTTCAAGTCCAACATGAACTCAAAGCAACCCCATGAACAAAAGGCCTGAAGCCCCTCTACAAATATTGACATTTATCAAAGTTCATAGAGTTTCCGGAGGCATGTTGCTTAGCAAGTGGATGCCACTCCTACTTCCAAACCTGTCACAGTTATTGTTGTTGTGTGCCATTGAATCACCTGTAATGTATAGTGATCATATATATATATATATATATATATATACAGCACCTCTGAATCCTTTCCTGTCCTGAGCCAGTCACACTAATTCTGACACACCAACCCCCATTGCCCAAGTTACTGTATCAAGCCATCTCATCCGGGGTCTTCCTCTTTTGCACGTCCATTCACCCTTCTAAGCATGATGTCTTCCAAGGACCAGTCTCTCCTGGCCATCTGCCCAAAGTATGTGAGGTGGAGCTTCAAACTTCTAGCCTCCAAGATGAGACTTGGTTTCACCCTCTTCAAAACAGACCAATTTGTTTTCTTGGCAGTCTATGGTATGTTCAAGATTCTTCTCCAGCACCACAACTTGAAGGCATCAATTCTTCTTCTGCCATCCATTGTCCAACTCTCTGAAGCATAACAAGTTTGGGAAGTAATTCCCATTTTCCTCAAGATTAGCCACAATTTATTGTCCATATCTTTCTTCTCATGTTCTTCTGTCCTTTTCGTTTTTCTTCTATCCTTTTGTGTTTTCTAAGTTTAAGAAATAATTCAGAAGTAATTCATGGCCTGGATAAGGCACACCTTTGTATTTAGACTGACATTGTTGCTCTTCAGCAGTCTGGAGAGGTCCGTGACAGCAGACTTTCCCAGTGCAATTCATCTTTTGATTTCCTGACTGCTGGTATTAAGTGTGTTAATTGTGACTCCAAGAAAGCTGTAATTGTTAATAACCTCAATCTCTTCTTCTATCGTAGGTTGCTAATGAGTCTTCTTCCAATCTTAATGCCACGCTCCACTCCTCCTCATAAAGCCCAGCTTCCCAAATGATCTGTTCTGCATACAGATTGAAAAGTATAGAGACAGGATGTGTTCCTGATGCACTCCTTACCTGATTTTGAACCATGCAGTGTTTCCTTGCTCTGTTCTGAGGACTGCAAGTATAGGCTTTGTATAAGCACGATCAAGGGTTCGGAGATTCCCATTTTCCTCAAGGTTAGCCATAATTTATTGTTCGTATCTTTTATTTTATTTTCTTCATTGCTATCTTTTTTATGTATGTTCTAAGTTTAAGAGTTAAAAATAGTAATAAAGATCTATCATTCAAAGCTTTATTCTCTCATCAAAATTTATTTTCTGAACATGTATTGAGAAAAACTCTTTATTCATAATTATAGTGTTAAAAATTCATGATAGCTAAGAAGATATGTGTGTGTGTTTTATGTATATAAACACACAGAAAATCTTCCTCTCTTAAAAATAATTGAATTTTATTTCCCTTACATAGGCATTAAATATAACAGATCAATAACATAGGCATTAGTGTATTCTATGATAGTTCTAAGGAGACATAGCAGACCTCCCAGATATTTGTAGCAAAAATTACTACCAGCAATATTAACATAATATGCAAATATACTCGTAACTTGCTAAATCCTCTTACATGTTTCAAAAATGACAGTGTAAGTATAAGTCGGTGCCAGAATATCTCATTTTATACCTCCCACTATGTCATATGTTAACAACGTGATGTTTAGTAGTAATAAGGAACATCTGTAAATGAACATTATAACTAATCAATTTTGTCATAGACTATGCAGTAGGAAAATCTGACTTTTGTCTGCACTTGAAGAGTGATCAAATTTGATTAAACTTCAAATATTCATACACATATGAAACTAAAACAAGTAAAAATAATGTTTTTGTGGTTACTTGCCATCAAATTGTCTATGGCTTATGGTGTCCCTATGAACAACAGATTGAAAACTTGCTCTGTCCTGCACCATAGCCATGATCTCCACTACACTCACACCTCTTGTTGCAGTTTCTGTATCAATCCATCTTGTTGACTGGCCCTCTCTCTACCTTTCCCAGTATAAAGCTGACTTGCTGGCAGGTTAGAACTTGCAGCTAAGAAGAAACTTATTCTTTTGAGGAATTCTTGCTTTCCACAGAAATTCTAACTCAGCTGCGACTACTGTTAGCCTTTTTCCAAGGACTGATGCCTTCTGACGAAGTAATCCAAAGTAATAATGTGTTGCTGTTGTTGTTGTTGTTAGGTGTCATTGAACTGAGTATGATTCATAGAGATCCTATGAAAAGCAGATCTGAACTCTTTCCTATCCTGTTCCAGCTGCATCATCTCTGACATACTTGAGCCCATTGTCACAGTCAGGACAATCCATCTCACTGAGTATAATTCCATAATTGAATTCAATATTTAGTACCTTAGCTATTATTTTGAAAGATATTAATTAGATAAGATGTCTCCATTGAAGACCAAATAAGTCAAGTCAATTTAAAATTCATTCACTCACTTACTGTCATTGTAGACAGGAATAGATTGTGGAAGTTATAATAGGACAAGATTGCCCATGTTTCTCATGTGTAGTCACTGGTAGATTCATGGTGCCTGCTTTGAGGTTGGTGTTGCAACTCTCTATCAATTAGACCACATGAACCATTAGAAATAATGGACTCCCTACAACCAGGAGAAGATAACATAGATGAATGGGATTTTCTAAGACTCAAATACCTATGCACATCCAAAAACTTCTCCAGTAGGGTAAAA
>NW_006400182.1:8786-16804 GCF_000299155.1 Elephantulus edwardii | reverse complement strand
TCTCTTTAACCCAATGACCATTCTCTATATTTATTAATATTTTAAAAATATGAAAGAATAAAATAGTATAACCACCAGGGTATATGTACATAATAAAATACATTGATCAACATATACACATGTTCTCATTAACATATAGATATATAGATAAATATCAAGATAGATAGATAGAAAACAAGTGATATTTATGACAGTGATGTTAGAGTATCTATTTATAGTAATGGAATATCACATCAGCCATAAATTATAAAGGCCAAAAGAAAGTTGGTTTTGATAATACTATGTTGGATGCTTTGTATCTTACGGTACTTTATAGACGTAAAACCAGTAAACTCATTTCTTACTAATCCATATAGGTAGATTCCAAAGCCCAAGTCATTAGGGAAAGATGGGTATCTGAAATTGCAGCCAGGATAACACTCACTTTTCAGTAACACTTGTGGAATTCTTACTTTCCACAGAACCATCCATTCAGCTGAGACTACCACCAAGTGATTCCAGCATCTCCACGCACACAGTGTATCTCAGTTTCTTCAGTAAAGTGACTGACATGTCCCTTTGCCACCTTCCCACAATTCCCCTGGTCCAAGCTGTGACATCACTTAGACTATGGAGCAGCCACCAGTCTCAGAGCCCAGTCAACTTTCCACAGGGCTATAGACTGTGAGCATGTGCAGGTGGATGGCCATAGGCTCCAACATTTGGTCTCCTTTTAACCTTTCCCTTTCACAATTTTATTCACATCCAAGGTTAAGGGAAGGGATGGAATGGGATTAAATATTTATGGATCAAGTGTAAATTCCTTTTCACTCAAAACACATGAATCCTTACCTGAGGTTAAGGTGATTTGAGTAGATTTTTTTTTTTATCACATTATAGACATCAGTGTGAGATGTCAGATGAGATTGTTGAGAGATGTTGTTGTTGTTGTTAGCTGTCATCAAACACTGCTGATAGTGTCCCTATGAGCAAAAGATCTGAACTCTGTTCTATCCTGTGTCATCCTCACACTTCCTGACACATGAGTCCATTGCATTGAAAACCTAGAGGAAATGGATCAATTCCTTGAACTCATGTCCTACGCAGAATGTAAAGGACAGATATAGAACACTTGAAGAGATAGATCACAAAAGAAGACATTGAAAAGATCATAAAAAGACTTCCCCATAAGAAAAGCCCTGAACCAAATGGTTTCACAGCTGAATTATTTCAAACATTCAGAAAGGATTTATCACCAATTTGTTGGTGGGATTGTACAATGATACAACCACTCTGGAAGGCAGTTTGGTGCTTCCTCAAAAAGCTGAACATAGAAATTTCATATGACATTGCTTGGAATATACACCAAGAAAATTAAAACTGAGGCTCAAACGGAAACCTGTACACCAATGTTCATAGCAATATTATTCACCATCTCAATAACATGGAAATAGCCAAGATGTCCAACCACAAATGAATGGATTGAGAAGTTGTGGTATATTCACATAATGGAATACTACACAGCACTAACTTGGGAGGGACTGGAGACATTATACTGAGTGAATGAATTCAGTCTCACAAGGACAAATATTATATAAAAACATTATTGGAGAATGAGTATGAGAATTCCAGGTAGGGGAGAGAGTGGAAATAGAGGGGTATGGATGGGGGAGGTAGAATTGTACAATTTGATGGGTGCACGGGGTGAAGGAAATGGGAAAGGTCTTTTGTGAAAAACAATGTATTCAAATTTTGTAAATAAATCATAATAAAAGAAAAAAGGGACAAAAAGGAATATATGACAGAAAAAGGTATAAAAATTACAGTAAAAATGGGGGGAAAAGAGTCCATTGCAGCAGTTACCATGTCAATCCACCTGGTTGAGGGTCTTGCTCTCCTTCACTGACCCTCCACCCTTCCCAACATCGTGTCCTTCTCCAAGGAATAGCACCTCCTAGCAACATGTCCAAAATATGTGAGTCAAAGCCTCATCCCATCATTCTTACCTCCAAAGAGTACTCCAGCTGTACCCTTTCCAAGACATATCTATTCTTTTCCTTGGCCGTCCATGAGATGTTTGGTGCTCTTCTCCAAAACTACAACTCAAAGCTATCAATTCTTTTTCTGTCATCCTTATTCATTGACCAGCTCTCAGATGCATAGCTAGTAATCAAAGACTATGGCCTGAATCAAACGCACCTTAGTCCTTAAACTGACATCATTACTCCTCAATAACTTGGAAAGGTCCCTTACTGCAGATTTTTCCAGTGCAATGTGTCTCCTTATTTCTTGACTGGTATTAAGGGTTCAATTGTGCATTCAAGTAAAATGAAGCTGTTAACAGTTTCAATCTCCTTTCCATCCATCATGATGCTGCCTATCAGTCCAGTGGTAAGAATCTTTGTTTTCCTGACATTGAGACACAATCCATACCGAAGGTTGCATTCCTTGATCTTCTGCAACAAGTGCTTCAAGCCCTCCCCACATTCAGCAAGCAAAGTTGTCACCTGTGTAACACAGTTTATTGGTGAGTCTCTCTCCAATCCTGATGCCAACTCATTCTCATAGAGTCCAGCTTCTCAGATGATTTGCTCAGCATTGTATTCATTCTCAGGAAAACCGTTAACACAACTGTTACTCAAAATTATGCTCTTACGTCTAAAAGGCAAAGAGGAAGAAATGAGATTTTGTAACAAATTTTGCAGTCCGAAATTGGCCTAACAATCAATCAGGATGTGTTAATGATAATTGGTAACTAATGCAAAGGTAGGAAATAGTGAAGGAACATTAGTTGGAAAATATGGGTGTGGTTTTGGACATGAAGCTGGAAATGGAATTGATTGAATTTTGTATTTACAATGATTTATTCATTGCAAATTTATTTTCTAAAAGACACAAAATATGACTTTATGTTTGGATCTCACCTGATGGGCTTCGTAGGAATCAGACTTCTTATATATATGGAAGAAATTGTTGGAAAAGCTCAATATCGGCATCAAAACTAGGCCATGGTCAGATGGTAGGTAGAATCAATTGCTTATATTCAAGTTAAAATTGAGGCCAAAGAAAATTAAAATAAGTCCACAGGAACTAAGATATGATCTTAAATAAATTCTGTCTGAATTCCATGATCATCTTAAAAATGGGTTTGAGGAACTAAACACCAATGATTGAAGACCAGATGAGTTGTGGGATGATATCAAGAATATCATCCATGAAGAAAGCAAAAGGTCATTACAAAAACAGAGGAGAAAGAAAAATTTGAAATAGATGTCAGAAGAGACTGTAAAGATTGCTCTGGAGCATCGAAAAGCCAAATTTAAAGGAAAACATGCCAAAGTAAAAGAGCTGAACAGAAGATTTCAAAGGGCAGCTCAGGAGGAAAAAGCAAAGTATTATAATGGAATTTGCAGAAAGCTGGAATTGGAGAATAAAAAGGAAAGCTTAATGAACTGAAAAACAAATTTGCCTCATGTCACAATATTGAATTGCTATGGTCAATGTATTGAATATTGAGAGATGAGAAAGCGGAAGAAGAAAAAAATCCCAAACAAGTCTACTCAAAAAGTATCTATACAAAAAGTATACTCAGATAAATTTGAAAACTTAGAGGAAATGTACAGATTCCAAGAAAGCAATACCCTATAGAAATGGACATATACAGAAGCAGAACACATACACAGACTCATCAAAAAACAAGAAATTGAGCAAGTCATAAAAATAATTTCCAAAAAAAAATGTCTTGGCCCAGATGACATCACAGCTGAATTCTACCAAACACTCTATCACCAATTCTACCTAAATTATTTCAAAAAGTATGAAAAGAAGGAACACTCCAAGAATCATTCTATGAAGCAAACATAACCCTAATACCAAATTAGGCAAAAACATTACAAAAAAAGAAATTACAGACCAATTTATCTTATGAATACAGATGCAAAAATTCTTAATAAAATATATGATTAGGCATTTATATGTATGGCAACAGTCCAGAATAAGAAGTACATTGCAAAGTGGGCTTGAAGAAAAGGAAGGGAGAGGAAGGAGAAAACTGTGCAACAGTGAATGAATTAAAAACAAAACAAAACAAACAAACAAACAAACAAAAACACCACAAAACCCCATGGACTTGAGGAGGAGAAAGGGGAGGCAGGAGGAAAATGACAAATGAATGAAAATCCAACTTTTCTGTAAACTTTTGTTAAAATTGCATTTAAAAATATGTTTTTAAAATCCTTAACAAAATTCTGGTCAATACAATCCAATGTTGTTGTTGTTTTTATGTGCCGTCAAGTTGCTTGCGACTCATAGCGACCCTATGTAAAACAGCCCTAAACTCTGCTCTGTCCTGTGCCAATCGCACTGTCTCTGACACTGCCATCCCAAGTACCCCAGTCACTGAAACAATCTATCTCATAGAGGACCGTCCCCTCCTGCGCTGTCACACCACCCTCCTAAGTATGATGTCCTTCTCCACGGACCTGTCCCTCCTTACAACATGTCCAAAGTATGTTAGACGGAGCCTCAGAATCCTGGCCTCCAAGGAGCCACCAGGTTTAACCCTTTACACGATGAATTTGTTTGTTTTGACCAAGTGGGATTCATAACAGGAATGCATGGATGGTTCAACAAAAGAAAAATAATTAATCTAATTCATCACAATAACAAAGTAAAGGACAAGAACTACATGATCCTAACTGTTGATGAAGAAAGGTCTTTGAGAAAATGCAACACCCAGTCCTGATTAAAATATTTAGCAAAATAGGAATAAAGAGGAATCTCCACAACATATTGAAATGTATATTTGCAAAATCAAGAGACAACATCATTCTTAATAGAGAGACTAAAGACATTCCCTTGCAAACAGGGACCAAGCAAGTTCTGTTTAATATTGTATTGAAAGTTCTAGTTATATCAGTAAAACAAAAAACAAACAAAAAATATTTTTTATAAAAAGAATATAAGAGGGTCCCAAATTGAAAAGCAGGTGGTGAAACTGTCACTATATGCAAATGACATGATAATGTACACAGAAGTCCCAAGTATGCAATAAAAAGCTGTCAGATCTACTAGACCAACTTAGTAGAGAGGTACATTTAAAAATCAGTTGGTTTTCCTATAGCAACAAAGAAAGCACTAGAAAAGCAGTATCATTTAAAATAGTCAACCACAAGACTAAATACTTAGGAATAAATCTAACTAGAGACACAAGATTTTATAAGGAAAACTACAAAATGTTGTTGTTGTTGTTATGTGCCACCAAGTTACCCAAAACTCATAGTGACCCTATGTATAACAGTCTTAAACCCTGCTCTATCCCTTGGCAGGATTATGTGTCTCTGACATATTTTACCCATTACACCAGTGATGGAACCAATTCATCTCATCAAGGGTCTTCTTTTCCTGCATTGTCCCTCTACACACCCAAGCATGACATCCCTCTCCAAGGACTGATCCCACCTTGCAACATGTCCAAAGTATGTCAGACAGAGCTTCAGAATCCTTGCCTCCAAGGAGCAGCCTGGTTTCACCCTCTCCAGGACGAACTTGTTTGTTCTCCCAGCAGTCCATGATATATTCAATACTCTACACCAGAACTCAAAGGCATCAACTCTCCTTCTATCATCCCTAGTTGTTGTCCAGCTCTCTGATGCATAGCAGGTAACTGCAAAGACCATGTCCCGGATCAGGTACACCTTGATCTCCAGACTGACATCATTGCTCTTCAATACTTCGGAGAGATCTCTAACACCTGGCTTTCCCAATGCAATTTGTCTTTTAATTTCCTGACTACTGGTGCCAATAGTGTTTATTATAGAGCCAAGCAAACTGAAGCCGTAAACAATCTCAGTCTCTTCATCAGCTATCATGATGCTGCCAATCGGCCCAGTGGTGAGAATCTTTGTTTTCTTGATGTTGAGCTTCAATCCATACTGAAGGCTGCGATCCCTGACCTTCTGCAGCAAGCGTTTTGGGTCCTCCTCAATTACAGCAAACAGGGTTGTGTCATCTGCATAATGCAGATTTTTGATGAGTCAACCTCTAATCTTGATGCCACACTTCTCTTCATACTGCCCAGCCACCCATATAATCAATATAAATTGAAAAGATACAGAGATAGGACATATCCTTGATGCAAACCCTTCCTAATTTTGAACCATGCAGTGTTTCCTTGCTCTGTTCTGATGTCTGCCTCCTGGTCCAAATATAGGTTTCACATAAGCACAATGAAGTGTTTTGGGATTCCCATTCTTCTCAGAGTCAGCCACAGTTTGTTGATCCACACAAATGCCTTTGCACAGTCAATGAAACACAGATACACATTCCTCTGATACTCTCTGCTTTCAGCCAAGGTACATCTGACATTAGCTGTAATATTCCTAGTGTCACAGCCTCTTCTAAATCCAGCCTGTACTTCAGGCAGTTCTCTGTTGATGTGCTACTCCAGTCATTTTTGGATAATTTTCAGCAGAATCTTGCTTGCATGTGATATCAATGATACTGTTCAATAATTTCCATACTCTGTCAGATCACCTTTCCTTGGAAAACAGTACCACAAGAAAAAAATAAAAAACTAAATGGAAGAATATGCCATGTTCATGAATAGGAAGATTGAACACTGGGACAATGACAATCTTACACCAAAAGAAATCCACAAGTTCAACACAATCCCAATACAAATACCAAATCCATTCTTCAAAAAGATAGAAAAGGAAATTTCTAGTTTCATTTGAATAGGGAAAGAGGTCCAGAATAAGTAAAGTTCTTCTGAGGAAGAAAAACTAAGTTGAAGGTAATAATTAAGAATATGGTATTGATAAAATGAGAGACACGGCTCAATAGAACAAAATTGGTAATATAGAAATCAACCCATCAACCTGTAATCAACTGATATTTAACAAAGTAATAAAACCTATTAAATGGGGAAATAATAGCCTCTTTAACAAATTATACTGGCCAAACTAAACATCTGACTACAGAAAATAAAACAGAATCCACATCTCACACCATAAACAAAAACCCACTCAATGTGGATCAGAGACCTAGAACTAATCCTCAAAACTATAATGATCATAAGAGACAAAATTAAAAGCTTGGTCTACTATTGCACTTCTATGTCCAGTAGGAAAGTGTAGGGCAATTGAATGAACTATTCAAGGCTTTCCTTAGTCAAAAGGGAGGGGACAAGAGCTCATGGTTGAAAGTCATCTAGACCTCTACATCCTTACAGCTTTTATTTTTATTTAAGAAGTTTCTCATTACATAAGCAGTAAAATACATTAACTGAGAGCTAATTTTTTTCTGTTTACTAACATTCCCTGTTTCCATTACTACATCTTTATCAGAAGGCAGCCTCAACGGGATAATTAAGATTTTTCACATCCCAGGGCAGAGTGATCTTTTTGCCCTGATTACATCACATGTAAGCAAAATCTTGCTGAAGATTATCCACAATTACTAGAACAGAATATCAACAGAGAACTGTCAGAAATACAAGCTTGGTTTAGAAGAAGCCACAGCAAAAGGGATATCATTGTTATTTAAGATGGATCCAGACTGAAAGCAGAAAGTATCAGAACAATGTCTATTTGTGTTTTATTGACTATGCATAGGCATTTTACTTTGTGTATCACAATAAATTGTGACTAATATTGATACAAATGGTAATCCCAGAACACTTGATTGTTCTCATGCAAACCTATTCTTAAAACACGATGCACTCCTCACAACAGGGCAAGGAAAAAACTGCAGGTTTAAAAATCAGGAAAAAAGTGTGTCAGGGATACATCATGTCTCCATACCTTTTTAATCTATATATAGAACATATCATTTGAGAAGCTGGAAGAATATGATATCAGGACTAAAGAAAGATTCATCAACAGTCTGTGTTTTGCAGATGACACACCTTGCTTGCTGAAACTGAGACGGACCTGAAGTGTTTGCTACAAAACGCCTATAACTGTAGTCTTCAATATGGATTGAAACTCAAGATCAAAAAGATAAAGTTTCTCACCATTGGGCAAATTGTTGTTGATTGC
>NW_006400182.1:7188-8446 GCF_000299155.1 Elephantulus edwardii | reverse complement strand
TTTCTTTTGCTTTTCAAGGAGAGGAGCAAACAGGGGGGTGGGGGGTGGGCGGGGAGAAGGGTGCAACAATGAATGAATAGAATTCCAAAATCTCTGTAGATGTTCATTGAAATGAAAAATAAATAAATGAAAACATACATATACATACATACATAAAAATAATTCTTTCATTGTTATACAATCCCTCCCCCAAAGTCCACTCCACTATGCAGCCTTCGTTCTTAACTCCTGTCATGAAAATAATACCTAATCATATATATATATATACATATATCCCTTTTAAACACTCCTCTCCCTTATCTGTTTCAATACAGTATACATTATTTATCCAATTGTTCTCAGTCTCTCCGCAACCCTAACGTCAGACCTGTTTTACAACAGTGGTGCTTGCAGTATTTGTTCTTTTGTGGCTGGGATTTTTCACTCAGCATACGGTCCTCCAGGGTCATCCATTTTGTATAATATTTCATTTGTTTCTTCTTTTTCAGTGCAGCATAGTATTCCATTGTGTGAATATACCAGAGCTTCTTTATCTATTTGTCTGTTGATGAGCACCTCTTTGTTTCTACCTCTTTGCTATTGTGAACAAAGCTCCAATGAACATGGTGTGCATTTATCTGCCTGGGTGGCAGTTATTTCTGGGTAAAATGGTATTTCTATTTGCAACTTTTTGAGAAAGTGCCATACAGCCTTCCATAGTGATTACACTATTTTGCACTCCCACCAACAGTGAATAAGGCTTCTAGTTTCTCCACAACCTCACCAGCATTTGTTGCTTGCTGTTGTGTTAAATTTTGCTATTCTGACTGGGGTGAGATGATTTCTTATAGTTGTCTTGATTTTCATCTCTCTTAGAGCTAGGGATTCTGAACATTTCTTCATGTGTTTGATCTAAAGGTCTTCTTTGGTGAAGTGTCTGTTCGTATCCTGTGCCAATATTTCAATTGGGATGTTTACCTTTATCTTGTTGTGGTGCTCGAGTATTTTATAAATTCTAGATATAAGTCCCTTATCTGACATGTCATTGCCAAATATTTTTTCCAGTCTGTGGCTTCCCTTTTTACCCTATCGGAGCAGTTTTTGAATGAGCATAGAGATCTGATCCTTAGAAGGTCCCATTCATCTATTTTATCCTCTTCTGGTTGTAGATTTTTCAGCATGCTTGGAAGACTGCTTATGTTGTGAATTAGGACTTCTAGAGTTCTTCCAAGCTTTTCTTTAATGAAGCTTATAATCATTGGTTTTAGTCCTAGGTCCA
>NW_006400182.1:2110-6025 GCF_000299155.1 Elephantulus edwardii | reverse complement strand
TCATAAGGAAAAGGGGATGGCGTATTCTCTTAGCTACTTCCTGCTGAAAAGGGACGCTGTGGGTTTCTTTCTCTTTTCTTGTTGCTATTGCTAAGACTTCCAATACAATATTGAATAAGAGAGGTGATAGTGGGCATCCTTGCCTAGTTCCTGTTCTCAAGGGGAATGCCTTTAATCTCTCTCTATTGAGAACAAAATTGGTTTTTGGATTTGCATATATACTTTTTACTATGTTGTAGAAATTCTCCTTTAATCCTATTTTGATGAGTGTTTTACTCAGGAAAGGTTGTTGGATTTTGTCAAAGACCTTTTCTGCATCATGTGGTTCTTATTCTTTGCTTTGTTTATATGATGAATTACATTAATTGTTTTTCTTATGTCAAACCATCCTTGTAAACCAGTTATGAATCCCACGTAGTAATAGTGAATTTTTTTAATGTATCATTGAATTCTATTGGCCAGGATTTTATTCAGGGTTTAGTTTCTATTGTAGTGGTGTCCTTTCCTGGCTTTGGCATCAAGGATATGATTGCTTCATAGAATGAGTATGGGAGAATTCCATCTTTTTATATTACCTGAAATACTTTATGTAGAACTGGTGACAGTTCTTCTCTGAATGTTTGATAAAATTCACTTTTAAAACCAACTGGTCCAGGGCTTTTTATTGGTTGGAAGTTTTTTTATTAACTTTTCAATTTCTTCTTTTGTAATGGATCTGTTCAGGTGTGTTGAGATTTGTCCATTTCCTTTAGGTTTTCATATTTGTTTGATTATAGTTTTTCATAATACTCCAATGTTAGCCTTTTTATTTTAGTTAGTTCTGTTGTGATGTTGCCTGTTTCATCTCTTACTCAGATTGTGTCTTTTCCTTCTTTTCTTTGCTAGTTTTGCTAGTGGTTTGTTGATTTTACTGACCTTTTCAAAGAACCAACTCCTTCTTTTATTGATGGTTTCAATTGTTTTTTGGTTTTCTATTTCATTTATGTCAGCTCTAATTTTTATAATTTCAGGTTTTTTCAGAGGGTGTTGGGTTTTCTTGCCATTCTTCTTCAATTTGTTTGGGATGTTGGATTGGAGAGTCAATGGTCATGTTTTCCTGCCTTTTGATGTGTTTGCTTATTACTATAAATTGACCTCTGATTACTGCTTTGGCAGTTTCCCAGAGGTTTTGATAAGTGGCATTTTCATTGTCATTTGTTTCAAGAAACTTTTTAATTTCATATTTAATTTCTTCTGGAACTCACTCATGTTCAAGCAAGGTGTTGTTCACATTCCAAATGTATGGGGGGGGGTTCTACTTTACCCTCTTGTTATTAATTTCTAATTTTGTAGCATTATGGTCTGAAAAGATGCTTTGCATTATTTCTACTTTTTAAAATTTATTCATGCTTGCCTTGTGGCCTAAAATATGATCTATTCTGGAGAATGCTCCATGCACACTGGAGAAGAAGGTATACTGTGTTTTGAGGGGGTGCATTAGCCTATAAATATAAGTTAAGTTGGTTTATTGTGTGGATTAATTCTTGAGCATTTTTGTTGAATTTTTTTTCTGGTAGTTCTGTCTTAACTTGAGAGTGGTATATTGAAGTCTCCAACTACTGTAGTATTGTTGTCTATTTCCTTTTTCATTTTTGTTCATGCTTGTTTTATATATTTTGCAGGTCTTTCATTTGGTGCATAGATATTTATTCTTGTTATATCCTCTTGATGCTTTAAGCATTATGTAGTGACGTTCCTTGTCCTTTGTGATGGTTTTTGCTTTGAAATTTATTTTATCAGAGATTAATATCACTACTCCTGCTTTTTTCTAGTTGCCATTTGTTTGGCATATTTTTCCCCACCCTTTTATTTTTAGTCTTTCTTTATCTTCATTTTTCTGGTGTGTCTCTTTTAGGCAACATACTGATGGATTTTGTAATTTTTTTATCCAATGTGCTCCTCTTTTTCTCTTCAGTGGTTCATTTAAACCATTAATTCAATGTGATTATTTAAAGGCAATGTTTTATTGCTATCATTTTGTTGAGTTCTTTTTGGTGTCATTGCTAGTTATTTTGGTACATCTTGCTTTCTGTGGCACTTCTGTAAGAAGGATGCCCTTCAGTGTTCCCTGCACCGCTGGTCTTGTTTTTACAAACTCCCTTAAGTTCTGTTCTTCTGGGAATATCTTGATCTCTTCTTCAAATTTTATGGACAATTTTGATGGGTACAGTATTCTTGGTTGACAGCTGTGTTATTTGAATGTTTGATATATGTCATTCCACTATCTTCTTTCTTGCATAGTTTCTGCTGAGGAATTGCCACTTAATCTTATCTGCTCTGCTCTTCAAAAGGTCTGAAGCCTTACAATGACTATTGACATTTATCAAAGTTCATAGAGTTTCTGGAGGTATGTTGTTTAGGAAGTGGATGTTACTCCTGCTTCCAATAAACATATATAAAAATAGAAATAGAAATATATGTTTATATATATATACACACATATGTGTGTATACACATGCACATATTTATATATGAGTAACAACTTATGTGGAGCTCTGGTGGCCTATGGCAAGATGCTGCACAAACATCAAACGCACAGGTTCAAGGCCACAAGGTGCTCCATGGCATGGAAGAAAGATAGGCAATCTCCTCCCATTTGATTAATTGCCTCTGAAAACCTGGCAAAGAGTCAGTTATGCATCAGTTCTGATGAGAAGATACATAACAACAATAACAATGATTCATGTGGTTGTGACTACTTAAACCGGATAAATTATGTATATTTTATTGAAACAGATGAGGGAAAGAACAGATTAGAAGTGATATATGATCGAGTATTATGGTTAGCACAGGAATCCAGAATTAAGGTTGCATAGAGAAGTGCACTCGGGGTGGGGGGTGGGAGGAAGGGACGTGGGAATTGTACATTAATGAAGGAATTTTTTTTTCATTTTTTCTTTCTTTTTTCTCTCTTCGGAGGGGGAATCGAGCTGGTAGGGAGGGGTGGGAAGGGAGAAAATTGAGGCAATAATGAATGGAAATCCAAAACCTCTGTAAAAAAAATAAATAAAAAATTATAAAAAAAAATGACTTACATAGTGGAGGTTGGCAAATCCTTAATCCATAGGTCAGGTATAAAGTTTGATGCTTCTCCTAACTCAAGTGGTTGTAGTAGATGAACCTGAAATAAGGTTAGATGGTAGGTTTCTGGTTCACATTCTAAGAATGAGAGGTCAGAAGTTGATGAGTCAGATACAGAATCAGGAGATCATGCACTTTACCAGCACATCAGTATAAAAAAGATACAGGTCATAGTCTCAAGAAAATCTCTCTATCTTTAGACCATAAAATGGGCCTGTCCCTACATCATCTTCATAATCACTGGTATACCTGAGTACGTTGTTGCTACTTATTATTGTGTGTTTGAGTGACTTGTAACCTAGGAGGTTCATTTTCCAGCTCTAGTAGCCTAGTAGTAAGGAACTGCACTGCCAAGGCAAAGTCATGTGATTCAGATCCACCAGATGTTCCACAAGAAAAAGACGGGCAGTCATGCTGCATTGAAAAACAAGGAACTCGTGCAATATTATTGAAAATGAGTGACCCTGGAGGACGTTATGCTGAGTGAAATATCTCAGTTACAAAGGGACAAATATTGCATAGTGCCACTGTTGAAAAATGGTACTGTCATCTGAGTTGAGGGGAGACTGAGAACAATGGGATAAATAATGCATTTGAACTGCATTGAAAAAGATGAGGGAGAGAAGTGTTTAAAAGGAATATATGATTAGGCATTATTGTCATGACAGGAGTTCACAATGAAGGCTACATAGTAGGGCAGACCTTGGGGTAGACACCGTATAACAATGAAAGAATTTTTCCTTTACTTTTCAAAAAGAACAAATTGGGGGAAATGGCTGGGCAGGGGGAAATGTG
>NW_006400182.1:0-715 GCF_000299155.1 Elephantulus edwardii | reverse complement strand
GACAGGCGTTTTTCAAAGGTACCCGGGATTTCCGGGGGGAAGAAGCCCTTGGGAACTCTGAATAGCGTGCTCCTGGGCAGAAGGGAAGCTTGAAAACGGTGCACAAGGAAGCCACTCAGATAAGCAGCGGACAGGTGTTTTTTTAAAGGTACACGGGCTTTCTGGTGGGAAGAAGCCCTTGGGAACTCTGACAAGCGTGCTCCTGGGCGGAAGGGAAGCTTGAAAACGGTGCACAAGGAAGCCACTCAGATAAGCAACGGACAGGTGGCTTCCTTGTGCACCGTTTCCAAGCTTCCCTTCCGCCCAGGAGCACGCTTGTCAGAGTTCCCAAGGGCTTCTTCCCCCCGGAAATCCCAGGTACCTTTGAAAAACGCCTGTCCATGCTTATCTGAGTGGCTTCCTTGTGCACCACGTTGCACAGGTGTTTACGTGCACTTTTATCCTAAATTGCTATGTTTCCTGCAAGGAGACAACACAGATTACTGTAAATCCCTGTAACACACGACAGTTTTGGAGACAAATGCTTTCATTTCTAATGAAAGTCATAGTGTATGTAACACAGAGTTTACATCTTTCCATGCCTGCTTTTCAGTAAGATCCCCTGTGGTACGAATTTGCTGCTACATTTGATACCTTCGGTATTAAACGGTACAACTTTCTGTGAAACACACTCAGTACACAATGTGGGTGAGATTCTTGGAAACAAATTCTAGGA
>NW_006400181.1:1121243-1121941 GCF_000299155.1 Elephantulus edwardii | reverse complement strand
ATTTTAAAGCTTCCAACTCAATAATCCATTAGCTTCTTGGTGTAGATTCTTTCCTAGACCTGGAAATAATTATTACATGACACTAACTTCTGCCAATGTACTCAATCAGATTTAAATGTATAATTATAATATTAGTTCTGTCTTAACTCTATACATAAAAATTATTATATTTATTTTGATTTATTAAATTCTACTTCCAGTAGTTCCCTAGATAATTGAAAGCCATAATGAATCATGTAAAAAAAATGCCTATATACACAAATATTCTTTCTTTGAGGTTGTGATATTGGAAATATTTTTTACTTAGGTCATAAAAATATTTTTACCTTATTTATTTAGATTAACGAAAAAATGCATTTTGGTGAAAGAAGTTTTGGGGGTCTCCTTTATACTCTAAACTCTTTATATCCAAATGATTATTTTTCTCTTTCAAATAAAACTCTGTGCTCGCTATAATAATGAGTACAAAAAATTGTTCAAGAATATTACGGTTGATATGTTTTATATCCAAAGAGAACATTGACTTTTGTGAATTCTGTATACTTTTTTTTTATCAGTTTAAGTTGAATTCCGTTTCCTAAACAACACGTCTCTGGAAACTCTATGAACTCTGAGAAATGTTGATAGTTACAGAAAGGCTTCAGGCCTTTTGCTCATGAGTTTGCTGTGAGTTGTGCTCAACTCGAAGGCAATCAACT
>NW_006400181.1:1118530-1119503 GCF_000299155.1 Elephantulus edwardii | reverse complement strand
TCTAACTATGTCAGCTTTGTTTTCTAATTTATTATTCCTTTCTGTCAAATGAATGAACTTACAGACATATGGAGACAGAGTTGCAAGTGGAGGGAGTTTTCTCTTCCAATGTATTCTGGGACAATTTTTAAAACAGTTTATCAAGTATTATTCATTCAACAGTCCAGCATATTCTACCTGGCTCAAAATGAACCTTTATTAAATTCTTAATATTTTAAGCAATTCAAATTTGGATATGGTAATGTAACCATTTTATAGTACTCTGAAAAGTTAATATTTTAAAATGTGCATTGCAAGCAATGAGTCAGCCACTACATACAGAATCATACTCAAGATTAATTATGTTTCCCTACTTACAATTTGCAGTTAGTATGAAATATATATGCTTCCCTGACCTCCTATTGAAAAGATAGAAACATTAGAGTAATTTATTACAGTACAATTTTTGCTTTAGACATACATTAAATCAATTAAATATATTTAAATTTTCATTGCTAACTGGTAAAACTATTGACCACATAAAACAAGATACGGTTTTTTTGGTAATAATCTATACATTGAGTTTTCAAGAGGGAACATACAAAAGATCATATTATATCTTATTATTTTTTCATTCCTTCCCAAGCACTACAGAACTATAACACACCTTTTCCCCCTAGATATTTTGCAAAAACAAAATTCAGGGAGACAAGCTCCTCAGCTTTACTAAAGGTGAAGGAAAATAACCAATTATCATGCAAGATCAATCATTGAGTTACTTTTCTCCATCTATGGCTTTTCAAATTTCAAGGAATTAGATTATAAAATTCTATCTTTAACTTTTCCTTATGGAAGTTAATAAAAGGAAGAAGAATCTCCCAACAATCCCAAACAGAAACCTGCAAATTCAGTCTACTTGGCGAGGTCTAAATGTTAACAATATTAGAAAAGAGACTCAATAGTTTATTTATCACCAGACAGAACTTCCATTGAC
>NW_006400181.1:1110911-1114886 GCF_000299155.1 Elephantulus edwardii | reverse complement strand
GAAGAGCAATGGTTTCTCTCTGGAGACTAAGGTGCGTCTGATACAGACCATGGTCTTTGCAATCACTTGTTATGCATCAGAGAGTTGGACAATGACCAAAGAGGATAGAAGGAGAATTGATGCCTTTGAGCTGTGTTGCTGGAGAAGAGAATTGAGGGTACCATGGACTGTTAGGAAAGCAAACAGATTCTTCCTGGAGAGGGTTAAACCAGGCTACTCCTTAGAGGCAAGGATTCTGAGACTCCGTCTAACATACTTTGGACATATTGTATGGAGGGACAGGTCCTTGGAGAGGGAAATCATGCTTGGGAGGGTGGAGGGACAGGGCAGGAGGGGAAGGTCCTCTATGAGGTGGATTGATTCAGTGACTGGGGTAATTGGGATGGGAGTGTCGGAGACAGTGCGATTGGCACAGGACAGAGGAGAGTATAGGGCTGTTGTACATAGGGTCACTATGAATCGCAAGTGACTCGACGGCACATAATAACAACAACAACAAAAACAACAACAACTATAAACTTTGAATAGGATGTGTGACTTCTTTCAGGTATAAGTTCAGTGAATGAATTTTCTTCTGAAAATATAACTTGTCTAAATGAGATAATTGGCCTTAGAAAGTAATTATCAGTCTTCAAGATTTGTGTTTAGCTCTCTGGAGATATTGTGATATTTTTATTATTGATAACTGAGGGAAGTTTGATGGCAGGACCCTCAGATATAAAAGACTGGGTGATTTAAAAGTCATCAATATATCAACATCCTTCCAAATGGGTTCCCTAATAGCAGACTTCTATGATGTATTTGGGGAAATATAGCCTTTCTTTTGAAGTTCCAAGGAAACAGTTTGCCCTTAGAAGTTTGTCACAAAAAGCTGCAAATAGAATCCAAGTGCTAGGAAGAAAAAAAAAATTCCAGGAATTCCAAATAAAAACTTAATGGGAAAGAAATTTAGCTTCTACTGTCTCTAGATTCTCACTGTAGTAGGAGAATTTAGATCGAAGTTTGGGCCCCACTACCAGTCAAGACCTACATAATATATGAGTTCCTTTTGATATATCGATATCATTCATATTTAAATTAAGCCTCTGTGCACTAATATCCATAGTGGTAGCACCTCTCCTTACCACCAAGCCACCAGAGCTCCCATTATCTGTACAGGTAAATATACATTCTCCAAGTATCTGCTTTTTAAGTCCATTGGAGCTAGTTATGGGCCAGCGTTTCCCCCTTTAGTGCTAGATCATTTATAATAAGCATAGTTCTCTATAGATATGAAGCTCAACATAAGTAGCTTTTTTATTGGACATGTTATGTGAAATAAACGGATAACTTTTATTATCTTAAAGTTTTTGTTCAGCCAGGAGAGATTTCCTATTTTTTCCATCTATCCCTTAGAAAGGTAGCTTTTCACTCTGACTTCCTGGAAACCCACACTATACTTAGAAACAGTGTCTTCTCATCACCTCGACTTCCACACTGTCAGGAAAAAACCAAACGCAATGGCCTTGTCAAGTGAGGGCTCTGAGGTTAGTTTTTTTTTTTATTTTGTTAATTTTTTTTATTCATTTAGTTTGTTTATTTTTCATTTCAATGAACATCTACAGAGATTTTGGAATTCCATTCATTCATTGTTGCACCCTTCTCCGCGCACAAACCCCTCTCCCCCGCCCCCCGTTTGCTCCTCTCCTTGAAAAGCAAAAGAAAAACTCCCTCATTGGTACACAATTCCCCCCCCCCGCACCTCCCCAAACCCCACCCCCTACCCCCAAATATAATCCACTCTGCAACCCTCATTGCATACTCCTACGATAAAAATAATGCCCTAAAATATATAGTTTTAATTAACCTCCACCTCAATTCTTTCTTCACTCTGCCAGAGAAATGTTTCAATAGATTTTAGCAAAGTACATGTGCATATTTTTCAAATACTCAGTGGAGCAGTGAGAAATCTTATTGTAATCTTTGTACAACTAGTGGTTGATATCTTTAATTTATTCCTGTCATTTTTGTTATTGGATGATTATCTCGTTGACTCCAACTCATAGGGACCAATGTCCAAAATCCTGGAGACTTACCCAACCCAGCATTGTCCTTACAACCTCTGCTACACTTAATCCCATGAGGCAGCCACTGTGTCAACCCATCTCCTGGAGGATTTTCCTCTTCCTAATCTCTATTTTTAATGTCTTATTCCTGTTGTTGTTTACCATTTAGTCTGACCCATAGCTGACCCTCTGGTGGGTTTTCAGAGGCGGTTAATTGCATGGTAGGAGATTTCACATCCTTCTCCACAGAGCAGCTAGTGGTCTTGAACTGTGTGCCTTCAGGATTGCATGCAGCTTCTTGCCACTCAGCCACCAGGGCTCCTATGTCTTATTCTTCCATGTACCAATAAACATCACTGGGACAGTTTTGAGGATGCAGTTAATAGTACTGAGTTAACAGGATGTCACTAGTCATATCTGGTATTAGAGTTGTCTGATCATGAGTTTCATTATTTTGGCTTTTAATCTATGGCAAGCAAGGTTGTATCATCTGCATAATACAGGTTGTTGAATCTTCCTCCAATCCTATTGCCACATTCCTCCTTTACAGCCCAGTGGAGACAGAACACATCCCTGGTGGACACCCTTCTTGATTTTGAACCATGCAACGTTTCCTTGCTCTGTTCTGATGACTGCCTCCTGGTCCAAGTATAGGTTTCACATAAACACAATCAAATGTTCTGGGATTCCCATTCTTCTGAGAGTCAGCCACAGTTTGTTGTGATCCACACAGCGAGGACTTGCTCAAAACATTTGCTGCAGAAGATCAGAAACCACAGTCTTCAATATGGCTTTTATCTCACAACCAAGGAAACTAATATCCTCATCACTGGACTGAGAGGCAATATGATGATAGATGGAGGAAAGTTAGAAATTGTCAACGATTTCATTTTACTTGAATCTATAATCAACACCCTTGATACCACCAGTCAGGAGATCTGGAGATGTATTGCATTAGACAAGTCTGCTATCATGAACCTCTTCAAATAACTGAGGAGCAGTGATATCAGTTTGAAGACTAAGGAGCACTTGAGTCAGGCCATCGTCTTTTCAGTCACTTGCTATGCGTTTGAGAGCTGGACAGTGAATAAAGATGACAGGAAGACTTGATGCCTTTGAGTTGTGGTGTTTGAGAAGAGTACTGAGTATCTCATGGACTGCCAAAAGAATAAAGAGCTGGGCTTTGGAAAAAGTGCGAACGGTGCTCTGTGGAGGCAAGGATGGAGAAGCTGTGCTTCACATACTCTGAGTATGTTGGTAGGAGAGGTTATTCCTTGGAAAGGGACAGCATGCTTGGAAAGGTGAAGGATAGGCATAAGAGTGGAAGATCCTGAACAAGATGGGTTGACACAGTGACTGCAGCAGTGGGCTCAAGTGTGTCAGGGATGATGAGGATGGCACAGAATAGGGCAGGACTCAGACCTGTTGTTCACAGGGTCACTATGAGTTGTACTCAACTCTAAGACACCTAACAAGCTCATGAGACAGGGTCTCACCCATTCCATTCTTCCATTAGAATGATTTAAAAAAATGCATGGATATAAAACATTTTTTTCTTTATTTTTTTAAATAATGTTAATGAGCATTTACAGAGATTTTGGATTTCCATTCATTCATTGCTGCACTTCTCTCCCCGCCCAGCCCTTCCCCGCCACCCCAGTTCGCTCCTCTCTTTCAAAAGTAAAAGAAACACTCCCTCCCTGGGACACAATCCCCCCATACCTCTCCCTCCCACCGCCCCAAGTACATTCCACTGTTGTTGTTGTTGTTATGTGCCGTCCAGTCGCTTGTGACTCATAGCAATGCTATGTACAACAGCCCTAAACTCTCCTCTGTCCTCTGCCAATTGCACTGTCTCCAACACTCCCATCCCAATTACCCCAGTCACTGAATCAATCCACCTCATAGAGGGCCTTCCCCTCCTGCGCTG
>NW_006400181.1:1106369-1109466 GCF_000299155.1 Elephantulus edwardii | reverse complement strand
ATTCTGCCGAAAGCATCCTTGATTATAACAACTCGAGGTTTGAATTTGTTCTTCAGTTCCTTGAGCTTAAGATATGCTGAGCGGGTTCGGCCCTTTTGATTTTCTGACTCCAACTCCTTTCATATTTCATTGTAATATTTTGCTTTGTCATCCCGTGCTGCCTTTTGAAATCTTCTATTCAACTCTTTAGTATTTTGAATTCCACTATGCAACCTTAATTGTGGACTCTTGTGATAACCATAATACCTTATCATACATCACTTTTATATTATTCACTCCCTCGTGCCACTGTTGTAAAATGGGACTGATATCAGGGTTGGAGTAAGACTGCGAAAAACTGGATAAATTGTGTATAAAACCCTTGTTATTGCATTCAAATATCTAAGGGTCAGTAAAACATAATCCACTTGGGAGAATAGAATTTTGCATTCTAGTTTACAGTTGGAAAATTACGTGACTATTGAGCTGGGGGCTATCTTTGTATGCAGACATCATCATCCCACTTATTCTTGTCTACTTACAAAAAACATCTTGAAGAAAAAGCAGAGAAATACCTCCGTTTACTCCTCAGTTTCTGAAGTAAAGTTGGTTCCAATTTTGTCAGGAGTCATTTGGGTTATTGTTCATTTGGTTCTTTCTATGCCTATTAAAATCATGAGAAGTAAGGTTTGGTGGTTTTTTTCTCTCTACAGAAATATACATTATTGAGAAAATTCTTTGAGCAGGAAAGTCTTTAAGCATTTAGTACACATTCATTGATGATTCATTGATATGGCTTCCATCAGCCTGATTGCTTGGTTGTAGACTTGTGGGGTTTGTTTGCTTTTTGTTTTGGTAGCAGAAAGTCAGAAGACATAAGATGCCAACAGGTTAATTTTGACTCATATTGACTCTATGAGCAGCAGGTCTGAGCCTTGCCATATCTTGCACCATCCTTCCCATGTCTGCCATGATCAAGTCCATTAGTGCAATCATTGTGACCTTCACTGTGGGCCTTTCTCTATCTCACACACCCTCTACTTTCCCTTGCATGCTGGGGTTATTTCCCCTTTAAATACAGACCCCTCCTTGCAACATGCTCAATGTATGTAAGACCAAGTTTCACTATCCTTATCTTTAAGGTAAGGATACCTATTTTCACTTCCTTCAACACAGACCAGTTTCTTCTGTTGGCATTCTATGTTCTTCATTCTTCCTTAGTCATTGTTCAACTTTTGGATGCATAGGAGGGAATTGAAAATACCATGCCTTGGACCATGTATATTTTATTCTCTAAACTGACAGTCTTGTTCTTTGTTTAATAGTATATATTTCTTAGAAATTTACATTTGCATCTCAACAAGAAGAAAACAAATATTCTTACCAGGTCATTTGGCAGCACCATTATAAATAGAGAAGATAGTGAGTCTTGCTTGGATCCACAATCACCATTCCAGGCACTTTGTTGTTGTGTGCCGTGGAACCAGAATTGACCCATAGCTGATGTTCCAGCGGCTTTTCAGAGGCAGTTAATCACATGGCAGGAGACTGTCAATCCTTCTCCTGTGGAGAATCTGGTGGATTTGAACCACATGCATTTGGGATTATAGTGCAGTTACTTGCCACTAGGCCACCAAGCTTCCTAAATAAATATATTAGAATAACAGAAATATAAAGTAAATGATGTGTATAAAAGTTTTTTGACTCTTGGCACTAGCAGTCAGGAAATCAAAATATGAGTTGCTTTAGGAAAATCTGCTGTCAGGGACCTCTTCAGAGTTCTGACAAACAACAATATTAGTCGAGAGACTAAGCTGTGCCTGGTCCAGGCCATAACCTTCTCAATTACTTGCTGTGCATCAGATAGTGGACAATGACTAAGGATGACAGAAGAAGAATTGATGCCTTTGAGTTGTGGTGCTGGAGAAGAGTATTGAACATACCATGGACCACCAAGAGAACAAACAGGTTCATCCTGGAGAGGGTGAAGCTAAGTTGCTTCTTGGAGGATTTTGAAGCTCCATCTCACATACTTTGGGCATATTGCCAGGGAGGACTAGTCCCTGGAAAAAGACATCATTCTTAGAAGGGTAGAGAATCAATATAGAAGAGAATGACCTTGATGAGATGGATTGACACAGTGACTGGGGTAATGGAAGCAGGTATGTCATAAACAGTGAGATTAGCTCAGGATAGAGCAGGGTTCAGGGCTATTGTTCATAGCATCGCTATGAGTTGTAGTTGACTCAATGGCACATAACAACAATAACTCACATTTATTTAAAGTTTCAATGAAACTTTATTTAGTAATCACTTATAAATTTTATATGCCTTCCTATTTTCTCTTATTCAATCTTACACTATTTGATTCATTAAAAATTTAAAAAATTTAAATTACAATAAAACATTTTCACAAAAAAAGGATGGGAATCCCAGAAAAATTTATTTGATTGTGTTTATTCAAAACCTATACCAAGAATCTATACCTAAAAAATCTATACCTAAGAAGCTGTTGTCAAAATGGAGCAAGAGAACTCTGTACAGTTTAAAATCAGGAAAATTGTGAATCAGGGTTGTTTATTTCTCCAAACCTATTCAATCTGAATGCTGAACAAACCACATGAGAAGCTGACTTCTAGGAAGAAGAATGAGGCATCAGGACAAGAGAAGACTCGTCAACAACCTAAGCTATGCAGATAACACAACTTTGTTTGCTAAAAAGTGTGGAGGACATGAAAGATTTGCTGCAGAAGATCAAGGACTACAGCCCTTAATATGAATTGCATCCAACATCAAGAAGACAAAAATACTCACCATTGTGCAGATAAGCAACATCATGATAGATAAACAATTGAAATTGTCAACAATTTCATCTTACTTGGATCCACAGCCAGCACTCTTGGTCCCAGCAGTTAGGACATGAAGAGACATATTGTACTGGGAAGTCTGCTGATAGGAATCTCTCTAAATTACTGAGGAGAAGTGATGTCAGTTTGAAGACCAAGCTGCGCATCATTCAGACGATGATCTTTCTAATACTTGCTGTGCATCTGACAGCTGGACAGTGAATAAGGACGACAGAGAAAAAAAATGGGTGCCTTTGTGTTGTGGTGCTGGA
>NW_006400181.1:1071058-1106269 GCF_000299155.1 Elephantulus edwardii | reverse complement strand
TAAAAAATTTATATATATATATATATATATAGTTGTTGTTGTTGATTGCCTTTGAGTTGAGCACAGCTCATAGCGACCCTATGAACAAAAGTCCTGAAGCCCCTCTACAACTATTGACATTTATCAAAGTTCATAGATTTTCCGGAGGCATTTTATTTAGGGAGTGGATGCCACTCCTG
Organism: Elephantulus edwardii; assembly: GCF_000299155.1. Lineage (NCBI taxonomy): Eukaryota > Metazoa > Chordata > Mammalia > Macroscelidea > Macroscelididae > Elephantulus > Elephantulus edwardii. The sequence goes on along the minus strand of NW_006400181.1, from coordinate 1,106,090 downwards.
CTTGTAAATATATGTGTGTATGTGTGTATGTGTGGCTTCTGCATACATATGTTTGGGTGACAGTTCTGAATTATTTAGAGTATATTCCCAGTAGCAGAATTGCCAGGTCAAATGGTATTGTTATTTCCAACTTTCTGAGGAAGCACCATATCGCCTTCCATAGTGGTTGCACCAGGAGGCAAGGATTCTGCAGCTTCATCTGATCTACTTTGAACATGTTGCAAGGTGGAACCAGTCCTTGGAGAGGATCATCATGCTTGGGAGGGTGGAGGGAAAGCACAACAGAGAAAGACCCTCAATTAGAAGGATTGACACAGTAACTAAGGTAATGAGGTTAAGTGTGTCGGAGGCAGTGAGAGTAGCTCAGTATAGGACAGGGTTCAAAGCTATTGTGCATATAGTGTTGCTATGAGTCACAGGCAATTCAACAGGATATAACAACAACAACAACAAAAACAACAAAAACAAATCTTGCATCTGGACTTGTCATTTACCTATGTCTCAGGCTTTGAAGGCTGCTATGAGTTCTTGGGCCTAGTGCGTAAGTGTTGGGATGCTAATTGAAAGACTGGTGGTTTGAATCCATCAGCCATCCTAGGGGAGAAAGAAAGCAGTCTTTTCCAAAAGGAGGTACAGTCTTGCAAACCCAATGGGAGGTAACCAACTGGCAGTGGGTTTAGATGTTGTCAAAAGTTATTCACGAATGCACTTTTGGCCAAAGCTGTAAGATTTGATGTATAATGTGATGTCAGACATTACAATAAAAACTGGGGCTTAAGCTGCCTTCTTATACAACTTCATCCTCCATGTGACCTCTAAAGTGACTAGTGTTAACGAGGGCTGATGTGTCTTTCAAAAAAAACACTTGCACCCTGAATGGTTACTTGTTACAAGAGCTTTAAACACCCGTTTGGCTTGATGTTGACCCTTAAACTCGCATTTCAAGTTCTAATCTCTTCTAAGCAAAGTTGGTATGAACTTTTCCATAATATTTCCATTTTGTCCCCCCTAAACCTCTCAGAATTTCCTTGTCTAAAATATCTGCTGTAATTGCTTCCTTTTTTGGTAATCTCTTTATCTTAATAAATGCTGTACAGTTTTCAGGTCAGAAAATGGATTCTTCTTTTTGTTATGTGCTGTTCAGCCAACTATAACTCATAGCAACCCTATGAATCCTATCCTATCCTGAGCCAACCTCGCTCTCTCCGATTCACTAGCCCCCATTACTATATTCACTGTGTCCATCCATCTCATCCAGGGTCTTCCTCTCCTCCTCCGGCCCTCCACTCTCCCAAGCATGACGTCCTTCTGCAAGGATTGGTCCCTCCTGGTAACTTACCCATAATATCTGAGACAGCTTTAAAATCCTTGCCTCCAAGGAACAACCTGATTTCACTTTCACTCTTTCCAGGGAAAACCTGTTTGTTCTCTTGGCAGTTCAGCATATATTCAATATTCTTCTCTGGCACTATAGTTCAAGGCATTTATTCTTCTTGTCACACCTAGTCCTTGTCCAGCTCTCTGATGCATAGCAAGAAATTGAGTAGAGCATGGCCTGGATCAGGTGCACCTTAGTTTCAAGACTGACATCATTGCTCTTTAGCACTCTGTAGAAGGCCTTGTCTTTTGATTTCCTGACTGCTGGTGCCAAGAGTGTTGATTGTGGATATGAGCACGCTGAAACTGTAAACAGTCTCAATATCACCTCCATCTATCAGGATGCTGCCAATTGGCTCAGTAGTGACAATCTTTGCTTCCTTATGTTGAGCTGAAATTCATATTGAAGACTGCAGTCCTTGACGTTCTGTAGCAAACACTTCAGGTCCTCCTTAGTGTTGGCAAGCAAGGTTGCATCATTTGCATAATGCAGGTTGTTGATAAGTCTTCCTCCACTCCCGATGCCACGTTCCTCCACATAAAGTCCAACCTCCTGAATTATATGTTCCACATATAAATGGAAAAGTTTTGGAGAAAGGCCATATCCCTGATGCATGCACGTCTTTCCTAATTTTGAACCAGACAGTGTTCTATGCTCCGTTCAGGTGACTGCTTCCTAATATAAATACAGTTTTCACATGATACAATTAAGTGTTCTGGGATTCCCATTCTCGTCAAGGTTAGCCACAATATGTTGTGAGCTTTTGCATAGTCAACAAAACACAAATAGACACTCTCTAATACTCTTTTCTTTCAGTCAGGATCCATTTTAAATTGGTGTCCCTAGTGTTACAACCTCTTCTAAACCCAGCTTGTATTTCTGAAAGTTCCGTTTTTCCAGTAGTTTTTGGATAATCTTCATCAGGATCTACTTTTGTGTGATGTTAATGATATTGTTTGATAATTTCCACATTTTATTAGATCACCTTTTTTGGGAATGGAATAAATATGGGTTTCTCCCAGTCAGTTGGCCAGGTTGCTGTCCTTCAGATTTCTGGGTACAACCATGTAAACACATCCAGGGCTGCATCTGTTTGTTGAATATTCCATCAATTGTTGGTATTCCATCAATTCCTGGAGTCTTGTTTTTTTTGCCAACTCCTTCATAGCAGCTTGGACTTCCTCCTTCATCACCTTTGCTTCTTGATCATATGTTGTTCATAAATTTCTCTGCGTTAGCCATTTCTTTTTGGTACAGTGACTCCATGTACTCCTTCCATCTTCTTTTGATACTTCCTGATATTCAATATTCTGCCCAGAGCATCTTTAATTATTACAACATAAAGCTTGAATTTGTTCTTCAGTTCCTTTAGCGTAATAAATACTGAGCTAATTCATCTCTTGATTTTCTGACACTAGCTCTTTGCACATTTAGGTATAGCACTCTGTCTTTCTGGGCTGCCCTTTGGAATCTGTTCAGCTTCTTAACTTCCTGATCTCTTCCCTTGTCTTTGGCTTCTCAACATTCTAGTGCAAAAATCAGAGTCTCTTCTGATACTCATCTCAATCTTTTCTTTCTCCTCTGTCTTTGTAATGACCTTTTTACATCCTTCTTGGATTATATTCTTGATATCCACCCATAGCTCATGAGTGGTCAAGGCCTCAAAACTGTACTTTAGAAAACTAGGAGTCATCTTTAATTATCACTCTTTCCCCTAACCCTTCAGTCCCCACCCCACCAAATTAGAACAGCACGCCAGGCATAGAAGTACAGTGACAAAAAGAAAAGTGATGACTGACATAACCCACCCTGATGTCATCCCTCCTAGCAGGTGGATGATGTTCGTGATCTACTTTGCCTGAAATGAGATGGGGAGAGTTAGGTCATCTTGCAGTGGTCGTGGTAAGCAGTGTTCTTGGGCTCTCTGGCAGCAACAGCCTGAGAACCACACATTCTGGGGTCATCTTTCAAGGCTGCAGAGTTGGAATAATTTCCACTATTTTTCAATCTCTGTCGTGTTTTAAAATTTACATTATCCAATGCTTAATGATAATGAAGTATGAAGTATCATGTTCTTTCTACAGATGAAGTAACAGAATGAGGTGAAGAATCTTGCTTATATTTGAAGGCTAATTACTGTTAGATACACAGATGAAAACTCAGATTTATTTGATCCAAAATTCTTCAACCCTGCACCCTTGACTTCAAAGTTTCTGACTATGCCCACATTTTTCAGTAAATTGTTACACCAATGGTATGCATGTTTTCCTTAATCCAAATCCAGTATTACTAGTATGTAGTTAAATTCCATAAAGGTGTTTTTACATCTTGCTAATTTCCTATCATAGCTGTTTTGTTTTCAAGGTGTCTTCTTTGGAAAAAAGATATATCTTAACTTAGAGACTTTATTGGATTATATTTCCTTGCTCTAGGCAGTTTGACTTCTAATGATTTCTGTATCTAATTGAAGGGTCCATTGAAAGGTGCCAACACAATTTTTATAAAGTCCTTATGGTTATTATGTTAGATGAATCTTGTCTGAAGGCAGAGAGTACCAGTGGAATGTCTTTCTGTATTTGATTGACTACACAAAGACATTTGACTTTGTGGATCACAACAAACTGTGGCTAACTTGGAGAAGAATGGGAATCCCAGAACACTTGATTGTACTTTTGTAAAACCTATACTTGAACCAGCAGTCAGTCATCAGAACATAACAAGGAAATAATGCATGGTTCAAAATCAGGAAGGGTGAACCAGGGATGTGTCCTATATTCATACCTTTTCAGCCTATATGCAGAACAAATCATCCAGGAGGGTGGGCTCTATGAGGAGGAATGTATCATCAAGATTGGAGGAAGACTCATCACCAATCTATGTTATGCAGATAATGCGGATAACATTAATAATGTAGATAACCTTGCTTGCTGAAACTGAGGAGGATCTGAAGCACTTGCTGCAGAACGTCAAGGACTGCAGCCTTATATATGGATTGAACTCAACATCAAGAAAACAAAGATTCTCACCATTGGACTGCTTGGCAGCATCATGATGGATAGTGAAGAGATTGAGATTGTTAACACCTGTAGGTAGCTTGGCTCCACAGTCAACACTGTTGGTACAAACAACTAAGAAATTATAAGAAAAATTGCATTGGGAAAGTCCACTGTCAAGGACATCTCCAGAGAACTGAGGAGCAACAATGTCAGTCTGGAGACTAAGGTGCACCTGATCCAGGTCATGGTCTTTCCAATTACTTGCTAGGTGTTAGAAAGTTGGACAATGACTAGGAATGATGAAGAATTGATGCCTTTGAGCTGGAAAAGAACATTTAATATACCATGGACCTCTAGGAGAACCAATAGGTTCAGCCTAGAGAGGATTAAACCAGGCTGCTACTTTGAGGCAAGGATTCTGAGGCTTTGTCTGACATAATTTGGACATGTTGCAAGGAGGGATCAGTCCTTGGAGAGGGACATCATGCTTAGGAGAGAGGAGGGACAGCGCAAGAGAGGAAGACCCTCGATGAGATGGATTGATTTGGTGACTCGGGTAATGGGGGTAGGTGTGCCAGAGACAAGAAGATTGACACAGGATAGAGCAGGGTTCAGAGCTATTGTACATAGGGTTTCTATGAGTCATAAGTGACCTGATGGCACATAACAACATGTTTATTAACATTTTTATCTGGTGTTTGTTCAGACCTTGTAATAAGTTAGTTGAGTAAATTGGTGCTACTTACTGCTCATGAATGATTGTCTGAAAAAGCCCCAATGTGTTTTGTAAACTTTCATTCAAAATGTTAAAGAAGTGAAAGTACTTAGGGATGCAAATGCTCTCTCATCTGCTTGTGTGATTGGAGAATATTTTTCCTTTCAAACTTAGGTGGGTGAAAATATTTACATTTTTTTCATATTTTAATTTATTTATTTTTCATCTCAATGAACATCTACAGAGATTTTGGAATTCCATTCATTCACTGGTGCACCCTTCTCCCAGTCCCCCTTCCCCCTCCCCCCCATTTGCTCCTCTCCTTGAAAAGCAAAAGAAAAACTCCCTCATTGGTACACAATCCCCCCCGCACCTCCCCCAATCCCACCCCCAACCCCAAATATAATCCACTCTGCAACCCTCATTGCGTACTCCTACGATAAACATAATGCCCTAAAATATAATACTTTTAAACTATTCTCTCCCCCATAGACTTCAATGCCGTAAACATATTTCATCCAGTTTTTCTCAGTTTGAGAAAATATTTACATTTTGATGACAACACTGTTTGGAGACTCACCTTTTCATTCTAACCTCTTTTCATAAAAATGTCTGGGTGGTTTTTTGTTATGTTTTAAAAGAAAACTCCATTCCAGCTGTTTTTATTCAGAAGAAAAATGATTGAGAAGGTTGTTATTAGTGTGTTTCATATTTCCAATCAGAACAAATTAACTTTTGTGTACCTTTCACACGTTTATTTTTTTGTGTACCATTCACACAGGTTCCAAGTTGTACTATTCTTATTTTTGAGAAAAATTTAAACATGTAAAAATAGCTAAAGTTATCCCGAGTTCAGCAATGTTCATACATAATAGATAACTTAGTCCTGTTGACAACACAAAGCAAATTGACCAGGACAGGCTAAATGACTGTTCCAAGATTAATCAATAATTATTCTCTTAAACGCTTCAGTCACAAGACTTACTTATCATTGGTTTTCAACAGTTGACCCAGAGCTTCTTCATGACATTCTTCACTTCTGCATTTCTCAGGGTGTAGATTAAGGGGTTCAGCATAGGTGTAACTAGGGTACAAAATATAGTCACAGCCTTGTCTGCAGAGAAGGAGGTCTTGGGTCTTAGATACAAGAATGAGCAAGGTGCAAAGAATAAGATAGAAACGATGATATGGGAGGCACAGGTGGAGAGGGCTTTGCGGCGTCCTTCAGAGCTGTAAGTCCTCAGAGCGCGCAGGATGATGACATAGGAAATGACCAGCATAGAAAACGTGAGCAAACAGAGTGACCCGCTATTGGCCGTAATCAGAGGCCCCAGGCTGCGAGTGTCCACGCAGGCCAGCTCCAAGAGAGGCATTAAATCACATGCAAAATGGTCCATGACGTTGGGGCCACAAAATGGTAATTGGAGTATGAACAAAAGCTGGACCCCTCCGTGAATAACCCCCAAAATCCAAACTGTTGCTGCCAGGAAACGACACAGGGTCCGACTCATGATGGTGGTGTAGCGTAAAGGCTTGCAGATGGCCACGTACCGGTCATAGGCCATCGCTGTTAACAAGATGATTTCCGCGGCACCAAAAAGGTGTTCAACAAAGAGCTGAGTCATGCAGCCATTGAAGGAGATGGTGTTTTTCTTAGTGATCAAGTCAAACATCATTTTGGGAGCTATGGAGGTAGCATAGGAACCATCTACGATGGACAAACAGGACAGAAAAAAGTACATGGGAGAGTCCAGGGCGGGACTGACGATGATAGTGAGTGAGATGAGCAGGTTACCTGCCAAGGTGAACAGGTAGGTGAAGAAAAGCGCAGGAATTAAGAGTTTCTGCAGATGCGGGTTCTGAGTGAGGCCCAGCAGGATGAATTCTGTGACGTTTCTCATCCTTTCTACCAAGGCAGCTTTGGATAAGGGCACGTGGACCATCTGAAAAGAGAACAGTATTTCTGAGTGATGATATTTTAAATCCAGTAACACAACATTCTATACTTCTATTGTTCCGGTTTGCAGGATCTATAAATCTATAAATTTCTTACCTCTGCTATTTTCAAATAGTCTTAAGAAAAAACAGAAGGAGGTTAGACGTCTTCTTGTTTGTATTAATAAAATAGCATACCATCTTACAAACCTGTCAATAAAAGCCTGATATTATTATAAATTTTTACTTATGTTTGGTTTCCAGAGTTTGTCTCTAAAAGCCTCCCACATTGTAGGTTCACTTTCTTTCACTTTTCTGGGGCAAATTTCATCAACAACAATTATGCGAGAATTCATATTTGCCTGTTGTTGTCGTGTACAACAGAGTTGAAACGGACCCATAGCTGACCCTCTGGCGGGTTTTCAGAGGCAGTTAATCACACGGGAGGAGAGTGCCCATCCTTCTCCTGCAGAACAGCTGGTGGCCTTGAACCTCATGCCTCCGGGGTTGCAGCGCAGTTTCTTGTGCTATTGGCATGAATATGTATAGGTATACGACAATATTCTTTTATTTATTCGAGCACTGAAAAGGTTTAATTTTGATATTTTCCATTGTCCATTTTCTTTTCCACCCCCTTTCCTCAACCCTACCTCCTGTGCACCCCTCACAACAGTATTTTTAAAGTCAATTATATATGATATGAACTTCACAAAACAAATCTGCATCTGACTTAATTCAGCTTAGTTTTCTAATTTATTGTTTTACTCCATCAAATGAAAACTGTAGATGTAGATTTTTTTTTCCTTTCAAAAGTCCCTGAAACAAACTTTCTAAGAGCTTATCAAGGAGATTTTGGTCAACTGTCATGCACATTTTTTCTGGCTCAACAGATTCTTTACTTTTAAATTTTATCAATTCATCTTTGGATATGGTCATGTAAGTAGTAGGATATACGTTGAAAAGTTCATAACATTTCTTGTATGAATTTTGCTTGCATTGAGTCAGTTACCAGATACAAAATTGTGCTCTTTTTATTTATTTATTTATTTAAAATGTTATTATTTGTGTGTACTGTCAAATCAGATCTGACTGTACAGGAGGGAATTGTTCCTCCTTCCCCGGCAGAGCATCTGGTGGATTTGAACCATGCGCCTCTGGGATTGCAGAACAAAAATTGTGCTCTTGCTTATATATTTCTCCTCTTGCAATTTACAGTTGAGAAAAATGAATAATTATGTTTTCCTATCTTTCCTGTGAACAAGTTAGAAACATTAGCACAATCTTTGTTCATATTCTCTTTTTCCTAATGGCACATAATTAATCTATAAAATGGACATGGAATTCCATTGCTAACTGGCAAAAATATTGACTATATATGGGAATATATTATTTTTTTTATGAATTACCTGTACATCACTTTTCAAGAGTGAGTATATATTATTTTCACAAAGGATCGTAAGATGTTTTACTCATTTTCTTTCCTATTTCCTTCTTAAACCATGAATAAATATTATGTACTTTCTCCTTCAAAATTGGTAGAATTTCTATTTTGTTGTAACAAATTTCAGAATTATAAGCTTCTCACCTTCAATAAAAGTGAGGGAAAATTTTCTATTACCTAAAGAGATAGTCACTTAGTTCTGAGTTGTTATCCTTTCTCAATGGCCATTTCTTTCTTAATAGATTAACAAACATTAATTTTTTAACTAGTAGAATTTAGTGAAACAATTCCCAACAGAAACCTACAGACTCAAATCTATTTGGTGAGATAGAAATTCTGACCGGAATGTTACAAAAGTAACTTCAATAGTTTATAGCAACTCTGTACTTTTAGCATCACAGATAAGAGTATCTATTGTCTTTTAGGGTATAACTTTTTCTTTGTAGACCAATCTTTTATTTATTTCCTCAATGAATCTGTTTTTAGAGCTTGATATGAACTAGATTTCCATTAGAGGAAGAGTGTTCAGCACTGATCATGAATGCTGTCCTTACTCATGAAACATCTGATCTGATATATAGATGCTTTTAGAAAATAATTACATGCCACTGTGTCCAAGCAAATTCTTTTTCAGAGGAAAGTAGTAACTTATGATTCAAAGAGTCCAGTTGCAAACTATTTGAGTTAACTTGGCTAAATTAAGACTACTTAACATTTGGGGAAACAAGACTTAATTCTCACTGACCTGGTCTAGTTGATAGTAGATCCCATCATTTGTGAATCACGCCCATTAGTTCTTCTCCGGGCACTTGCAGCACAACCACAAATATTCCATGATCTTGAAATGGAAGCATTTTTAAAATAAATTCTAAATTAAGATTAACAACTAAGACATTAATTTTTTTTGGTTTTCCATAGCTCTTCAAATCTTGCACATTTCAGTTTATTTTGGGGATGTCTGGTGGCCCGGTGGCAAGTGGTAACAAGCTGTACTGCAATCCTAAAGGCACAAGGTTCAAATCCAACAGCTCTTCTTCAGAAGGGTGAACAATATCCTCCTGTGCAATTTACCGCTTCTGAAAACCTGTTTCAGGGTCAGTTTTACTTGATGGCACAGAACAAGAACCACATAACATTATTAAGCTGAATTTACAGAGAAAATGAAATGCTGTAGTTAGGAAACTAGAATAACTTGAGCATTTAATTTCTATTCACTTTCTTGGCTTCCTATAGAAGTTTAAATGAATATTATATATATAACACACACATGTTATAGTTATATTGAAGACATCTTGGAAAAGTATTTGGTAATAAATAAAGACACAAAGGACAAAGCAAAGGTTCACATATCAGAAAAAGCTAGCACAGTGATCTGTAAGATATATGAGTGAAAGAAATCCGCTGGACTGGGCACTGTTTTGTCAAATCAACTCTGGCAATATTTTGGTCTGGAAAAAGTCCTTGAGCACCGTGGAGAAAAAAAAATTCTTTTATACATGATTCAAATCTTCTTTACTGACTCTCTCTCTCTAGAAAACCTCCCAGCTTGGGAAGGTCCCAAACACAAATCTTGATCTTTTTCATCCATGACTCTGTTTCTGTCATTTGTTCACACATCACTCTTCATAACTCTTTCTTTATGCCTCTAGAATGGTGTTTAAATAGACCCACACAGTGCAGAGTTTGGCTAGGCAATGATATCTCAAGGCATCAGAGGATTAATAATTGGACCTATTGGAACCTTTGCCAAAGCACAAGATAGACTTTCACTTACTCCCACTTGCACCTACAGTCATTGGTGGTCATTTTTAGAACTGCAGTTGAGTTTGGGTTAAAGTTAGACAGCTAGGTAACATTGGGCATACTGATTGTTGGATTAAGTAAGAAATGTTCTCTATAAACTGTTTCTAGGATTTGTGACTTTTAAAAGGTATGGGGCAGGAGGGTTCAAAGAATGAATTTCTCTCTTAAGGAGTACAACTAATCTAAATGAGATGCTTGCCCTTACATTGTGATTTTCGATTGTTAAGACTTTCTATTTAGTTATCCTGAGACATTGCAACATTTTTATTGATGATAATTGAGGAGACTAAGATGGCAGGATTGCCTTATTCAAAGACTGGATAATTTAAAGGCATCAATGTATGAATATCTTTCCAGATGAGTATCTTGAGGTCAGATCCTTATGATGTATTAGGGGGTGGAGACGTAGAAATCTTGAGTGACACAGTTTGACCTAGACTGCTATCTTAAAGATTAGCACCACTTTGATAAAGCAGGTCGGACATGGGGTGTGGGGAGGAAAATAGGGTAAGAGTAGCCATATAATGACCATTGCATTGGAAGAGATGAAAGAAATAACTGTTTAAAATGAACATATGATTAGGCATTATATATAAAACAACAGCCTAGAATAAGAGATATATCATTGCAAAGAGGACTGTGAGTGCAGGGGGAGAGGGAGGTACGTAATTGTGGAACAGTTAATGACTTTATATATATAAAAAAGTGAACTGGGAGGGGGAAAGGGAAGGCAAAGGAGTAAAATGTGCAACAATGAATGAATGAAAATCTAACTTCTTTATAAATGGTCATTAAAATAACAATTGAAATAAAGTTGTATTTAAAAAAAGATTAGTCACAGATAGCTACATACTCTTAAGTGCTAGACAAGAAACAATTGCCAAGACCTCTAAATTTGAAATTTAGTTGAAAAGAAATTAAACAGTGGCCTAGTGGCAAGAAGCTGTACTGCAGTCCCCAAGGCACGTAGTTCGAGGCCACCAGCTGCTCTGCGGGACAAGGATGGACAGTGTCCTCCTGTGCGATTAACTGCCTCTGAAAACCTGCCAGAGGGTCAGCTGTCAGTTCCGACTTGGTAGTACACAACAACATCTCTGTAGATGTTCACTGAATCATAAGATTTTGATAAAAATTTAGGCTCCATTTTCAGTCTGCATTTACTTCAGAAATGAGCTACTGTTGTTATAATACTTGTATATTTGTACTTAAATTAGGTTTTCATTTTAGAGAAATCTTTCAAATATCAGTTTTTAAATCTTTTGGGGCTAGTCATGATAATGTTGTTGTTGTATACTGTGGAGTTGGAATCGACCTGTATTTGACCCTTCAGCAGGTTTTTCAGAGGCAGGTAATTGCACGGGAGGAGATTGCCTGTCCTTCTCCCACAGAACTGCTGATGACCTCAAACCATGTGTCTTAGGGACTGCAGCACAGCTTCTTGCCACTAGGCCACCAGAGACTGGTGATATTTTATTATTATTATTATTATTATTTAGAGGTTGTTATTGTTATATGCTATTTTGTCTCTTGTGACTCATAGTGACCCTTTGTACAAGAGCTCTAAACACTGCTCTATCCTGTGTCAATCTTATTGTCTCTGACACATCTACTCCCATTACCTCAGTCACTGAATCAATCCATCTATCTCATCGAGAGCCTTCCTTTCTTGGGCTGTCCGTCCACCCTCCCAAACATGATGTCCCTCTCCAAGGACTGGTCCCTCTTTGCAACATGCCCAAAGTATGTCAGGAAAAGCTTCAGAATCCTTGCCTCCAAGGAACAATTTGGTTTTACGCTCTCCAGGATGAACCTATTTGTTCTCCTAGCAGTCTATGGTATATTCAACACTCTTTGCCAGCACAGCTCAAAGGCATCAATTCTCTTTCTATCATCCCTAGTCATTGTTCAGCTCTCTGATGCATAACACACAATTGCGAAGACTATGGCCCAGATCAGGCACACCTTAGTCTCCAGCCTGACGTCGTTGGTCTTTAGTACTCCGGTGAGGTCTCTGGCAGCCAAATTTCCCAATGCAGCTCATCTCTTGATTACCTGGCTGCTAGCACCAAGAGTGTTGATTGTGGAGCCAAGCAAACTAAAACTGTTAACAATCTCAATCTCTTCACCATCCATGATGATGTTGCCAGTTAGCCTAGTGGTGAGAATCTTTGTTTTCTTGATGTTGAGCTTCAATTTATGTTGAAGACTGCAGTCCCCAACCTCTCTGTAGCAAGTACTTTAGGTCCTCCTCAGTTTCAGCAATCAAAGTTAGAGGTAGAAAAATGTATAATAAACTTAGAGCTGTCTAGAGTTATGCTGCTTGAAATAAATAATGGGATTTGTTATCTGAAATACATTGCTGAGTTATTCTCTTGAAGTCTTTGCTCAACTGGAAAGAATTCATTTTGTTCTTAGTAAAGAACATTATGATTTTTTTGAAACACACACTGTATTTGGGAATAATGTCTTCTCATCATTGCTACTCCCACACCATCAGAAAAATCTGAAACCAAAATCAAGCATCTGGGCTTTTCTAGTTAGGACTTTAAAGTTGGTTATAGATCTCCCTCGCCACTTGCTCCAATTCTTTATTTGTTATTCTAGAGAAATATTTTTATAGATTTTTAACAGAGCACATGTACATAAGTGAAGTTGAGACTTCTTAAAAGCGTTGAAGGAAATAAACTACATGGGGTCCAATGACAACAGCTAGTCAGACTTTGATGCTCACTTTGGTCACTGTTTGTTAAGGCTCAAATCTTACAGTTTGTGGTTGTCTTGTTAGGTGCCATGAAGTATGACTCAGAACAATCCTGGGAACAAAAGACCTGGACCTGTCCTATCCTGTGCCATCCTCATCATCTCTGCCATACTTGAGCCCATTGCTCCAGTCCCTGTGTCAGTCCATCTCATTTGGGGCCCTTCCTTTTTCCGAGCAGGATGTCCCTTTCCAAGGAGTAGCCTCTTCTAGCAACATGCTCAAAGTATGGGAGATGAAGCCTTGCCATCTTGCCTCCAAGGAGCACTCGCTGTGTTTTTTCCAAGACTTACTTGTTTGTTCTTTTGGCAGGTCATGGGATCTTCAGTACTCTTCAGATTTTAATATAGACTATTCTGTCTTCTAAACTTACCTTCTAACTTCAATGCTGTCCGACCTCAAACTCTGGTCTGTAGTATGTCTGATATCCTGGGATATGGGAGAGGATTTGCAGACTCAGATGGAAATTGTAGCTCTGTTTTCAGTGACAATAAAGAAAAATGAAGACATACTACAACATGTACAACAACTACCTAGGAAAGAAAGACATTGAAAAAAAATGCTATCTTTTTAATTCAATCTATCATGATATTTCTTATTGTTCCCGTGATTAAGGATATTTATTTTCTTTGAACTATCCCAGTAAGTGAATATAATTTACTTTTCTGCAATCAAGGCTGTGTTATCTGTATGAAATAGATTGTTGATGAGTCTTTGTCCAGTCCTGATGCCACATTCTTCTGCACATAATCCAGTTAATGGAAAGATTTTCTTAGCATACAGACTGAATAACTATTGAAAAGGATACAACCTAGATACACATTTTCCTGATCTTAAACTCTGTTCAAACATCTGACTCTTGGTCTATATAAGATTTTGCCTTAGCACAATTAAGTGTTCTGGAATGCCCATTCTTCTCAATGTTATCCATAATTTAGTGTGAACCACACAGTTGAATGCCTTTGTCTTTGTGGTCTTTACTTTCAACCCAAGATCCATCTGATATAAAAAAAAGAATATCCCTGTTGCCACAGGCATTTCTGAGTCTAGCTCTATTTCTTACATTTTCCTGTGGATTTACCGTTTCAGTAATTTAAAAATAATATTAAGCAAGATTTTACTTGCCTTTGATATGAATATTGTTTCATCCTTTCCACCCCAGAGTGGATCACCTCTCTGGAGATGTGGATGAGTACGAATCTCTTCCAGTCAGTTGGCCGATTGCTGTCATTCAGATTTCTTGGCCTTGCTGAGTCAACAGATCTAGGGCTGCGCCTGTTTCTGAACACCTCCCTCGGTGTTCATCAACCTGGGGGTCTTACTTTTGCCAATGCCTTCAGTGCAGTTTGGATTTCTTCCTTCACTCCTGTTGGTTCTCGATCATGTGATGCTTTCTGAAATGGTTCAGTGTTGACCAGTTCTTTTTGGTACAGTGATTCTGTGTATTCCTGACTTTTTAAAAAAAAATGCTTCCTGAATCATTCAGTATTTGGACTAAAGAATCCTTCGTAATGCAACTTCAGTTTAAGTTTGTTTTTCAGTTCTTTCAGATTGGGAAATACTAAGCATATTCTTAATTTTTATTTTCTAACTCCAAGTCTTTGCAAATTTTGTTATAATACTTTATTCTTCTTGGGCCATCTTTTGAAATCTTATTCTACTTTCTTGATTTCATAATTTCTGTATATTTAATGTTTCAGAGCAATTTTTTTGTGATTATTAATTTTAATGAAAGTTTACAGAGATTTTGGATTTCCATTCATTCATTGTTGAACTTTTTCCCCTGCCCAACCTCCTCAACAATTCGCTTTTCTCTTTGAAAAGTAAAAGGAAACTTCTTCCATTGTTATGCAATCCCTCCCCCCAATTCCACTCCACTATTCAGCCTTCATTCTGGACTCCTGTCATGACAATAATACCTAATCATATATCCCTTTTAAACAGTTGTCTCCCTCATCTGTTTCAATACATTATGTATCCTATCTTTCTCAGTCTCCCCCAAGCCCCAATGTCAGTCCCATTGTACAACAGTGGCACTATGCAGTATTTGTCCTTTTGTGACCGAGATATTTCACTCAGCATAATGTCCTCCAGGGTCACCAATTTTGTATAATATTTCATGAGTGCCTTGTTTTTAAATGCAGCGTAGTATTCTATTGTGTGAATATACCAGAGGTTCTCTAGCCATTCATTTGTTGATGGGTACTTAGGTTGTTTCCAACTCTTTGCTATTGTGAACAAAGCTGTGATAAACATGGGTGTGCATATATCCTCCTGGGTGGCAGTTCCTAGTAGTGTAATTGCTGGGTCAATGGTATTTCTATTTGCAACTTTTTGAGAAAGCATCATACAGCCTTCCATAGTTTGTTGATGTGTCCTCCTCCAGTCCTAATATCACTTTCTTTATTACATAGTTCAACTTGGAAGTTTATTTTCCCAGTGTGTAGATTGAATACGTATGTTGAAAGGAGCAAATATTCCTGATTATAAACTGCCCAGCATCCCCTTGTTCTGTTGAAATTACTACTTCTTTGTCTTTATATAAATTGTGTTTGAACACAATTGAGTGCTGTGGAACTTTGATTCTTTGCAATGCCATCCATAATTCATTATGATTCACATAGCCAAACTCCTTTGCATAGTCAATAAAACATAGCCAAACATTTTCCCACTAACTAGAACTCTACTCTTACCTATACCCCTATCTTTAATCAAATTGTCATCACTGGACCTATAGGTGACATCATGATAGATGGAGCAAAGATTCAAAATGTCAACGACTTTATCTTACATCTATAATCACAACACTTTGTACCAGCAGTCGTGATTTCAGGAGACATATTTTATTGGGAAAGTCTGCAATTGAGGGATCTCTTTAAATTATTGAGGAGCAATGATGTCAGTTTGAGAACTAAGATGTGCCTTTTTCAAGCTGTAGTCTTTTCAATAACTTGTTATGCATCTGAGATCTGGACAGTGACTAAAGATGACAGAAGAACAATTGAGTCTTTGAGTGTGGAGTTGGAGGAGTGTACTGAATAGCCCATGGAAGGCCAAAAGAACAGACATATCTTTGGAGAAGGTAAAGCTAGAGTGCTTCTTGGAAGCAAGGAAGACAAAGCTTTGTCTCACATAATTTGGGCATGCTGCTGGGAGAGGTTATTCCTTGGAGAAGGATATCATGCTTGAAAAAGTGGAGGGATGGTGAAGAAGAGGAAGAGTCTCAACCAGGTAGATTGATAACAGTGACTGAAGCAATGGACTCAAGTGTGTCAGGTTGTGAGGTTGCCACAAGAGAGGACAGGGTTCAGATCTGTTGTTCATAGGGGCACTATGAGTCATTCCTGACTCGATGGCACCTAACAGCAATAACAAAAACCACCTTTAGATTATTCTCTGCTTTCTGCCAAGATCTATCTGATGTCAGTAATGCTATTATTTGAGGTTTTGGCAGTGTTGATATACTGTTGTGACTTTTTTGATTCATGCTTGCAAAATTTTACTTCTTTGCTACATTAGTTATAGATTTGATAGTTTATGCATTTTGTTGGATCACATTTCTTTGGAATTTCTTTGGACTTCTTCCAGGTATTTGGTCAGGTAGTTGTCTTGCAAATTTCTTGGCATATGCAAGTGAAAACTTCTGGACCTAATTCTACATGTTGAAACATTTCAATCAATAGGCCATCAACTCCTGGAGCCTTGTTTTTCACCAATATCATCAGTACAACTTAGACTTTTAAAGATATTTTCATTATGCACAAACCCATAATTGTTTAGTCAAGAAAGTCTTTGACAAAGCAATCATATTGAGGCTTCAGCACCGTAATACTATGTGTACTTGAAGATACAAAAGCTATCCTTTTGCCAGTAGAGAAAATATCAAGTTGATTTAGTATGTCAGTCTTTGTCCTTCTGTAACTTCCATTTAGATATGCCATCAATATTTCAAACGTCAGCAGGGCCACCATGATGAGCCAGTGGAAAGGCATTCAAAATTTTTTGTAGATTAGATTGGTAGTTCAAGATAAACCAAGAACTAAGAACCCTTGCTTTAGCTTTCTCCTGAGCTGCCTAGGCCACTGAGTATGGGCTCTAAGAGATTGGAAGTGAGCTCAGCTTGTTTGAGTTCTGTGTCAGGGGTATTAAGTGGCTCAGCATGTCTGTATGTTGAGAATATGATAATTCACTGAAGGAAAAGCAGGATTTTATAAGATAAACCTATGTGCAGGAGATTAAACCATTGACCTTTCCCGAGCCATCTATCCTCATAGTCTCCACTAGGCTCAAGTCCATTGTTGCTCACTGTTTCAGTTCGTCTTGCTGAGAGTCTTCCTCTCTTTCCCGGATCCTCTACTTTTCCACACATGGTGGGGTCTACTAAGCTGCTAGTGTTAGAGGGGCTCTTGGCTGGGATGTTTTAACGTAGTGGAAGAATCTACAGCCGCTGACATAGTTTGTAGATGTTGCATGTGATATGAGCACTTTCAAGAAAAGGAGTTAAGAGACATACAAAGAGCTATGATCAAAATTAAGCTAAAATCTTCTGGTTTAGATTTCTTCTGAGTTGGCTGGTCCACTGAGTAAGGGGTTCTGAGGGATAGTTCCTAACTGTGTGAACTCTGTGTCAGGGACAGTGGTTGTCTAAGCAAGTTTGTAGGTTGGTTGTGTCAAAACGGATTGAAAGAGAAGCAGGAGTGTTGAGAGCAGAAATTTAACAGGAACTGATGGATGACATATATGTGGAATGACATGATTGGTTGTTTTTGTTATGAAGTCTTGTTAACTTTAACTCATAGCAATTTTATGTTGAACAGACTGAAGCCTTACCAGATCCTATGTCTTCTTCAGTCGATGAGAAGAGTACACAATGGCGAGCATATATGCTTTTTCAGTTTTGTAGAGTGGTTACAGAACATATTTTTCTAGGACTAGTTATTAAACTGCTTTATCAATCATGATTTTCCTAGAGATGGAAGTTCCCCATTGTAAAGAAGATTTCTCGGTAATGTTGTTCATCAACACTCATTGGGCACAGGTGGTCTAATCCTTTCATTGACATTTTAGGAGTGACTCATAAATGTCCCCACGTACAATTTTAAGTCATTATCTGTCTAAGCAACACAGTGCCCAAGTATAAAAGCCCTACAAAACCAAACCTACTGCTATTAAGTCGTTCTGGCACACGATGGCCGTCCTTTGAGTTTCTAAAGCTGTGAATCTTAACAGGACAAGATTACCTCACTGTTCTAACAAATAGTGGCTGTTTTATTAAAGTAGAAAATCTTTTGAGTAGCAGACCAACAGAGAACCTATGTGCCATCAACTATAAGGATGCTACCCTCCACATAACAATGTAAGCCCATAAGAGACACATATCATCTTATTCCAGTATTGCTATTTGGGAAAGAGAGAGTATTATTAGTTCTAGCAAGCCATTCTTCAGAGAAGTTTTACAAATAGACATTTGTCTAAGTCCTGCCACACTTCTTAATTTGGTACAGTGGGGAGAGAGTTACTCTCCATGCTGTTCATTGACAGGTGTCCAAAATTTCTAGGAGAATGTTGTACTGAAAAGCTATCTTTGTTCTAACATCTCAAAAGCGGAGCGATTTCAAGGGGATTATAGTGTAAAATTGGCAACACAGAGCATTTTAACAGCTTTTCAATGCTATTGCTGTTGTTGTTTACCTTTGAGTTGGAGTCCACCCATAGCTCTCCCTTTAGCAGGTTTTCAGAGACAGTTAATTGTATGGGAGGAGATTGCCCATCTTTCTCCTGTGCAGCAGATAGCTGGTTAATTCATACCATATACCTTCTGCCTTGGTAATGCAATTCCTCACCCATCAACGACTTCATCTTACTTGGGTCCACAATCAATATATTTGGAAGCATTCAGGAGATTAGGATACATACAACATTGGGAAAGTCTTTAGTCAGGAACTTTTTCAAATTACTGAGGAGCAACAATGTCTGTTAGAGGACTAAGGTGTGCCTGATTTGGCTATGGTCTTTTCAGTCACTTGCTATGCATCTAAGAGTTGGATAGTGAATAAGGATGACAGAAGAAAGAATTGATGCCTTTGAAATGTACTATTGGAGAAGAGTATTGAATATCCCATAGACTTCCAAAACAACAGACAGATATGTCCAGGAGAAATTGGAACCAGAGTGTTCCTTGGAAGCAAGAATGATAAAGATTAGTCTCTCATACTTTGGGCATGTTGCTAGGAGAGGCTATTTCTTGGACAGGGCCATCATGCTGGGAAAGGTGGAGGGTTGGGGGAAGATTGGAAGACCCTCACTCAGTTAGATGGATTGATACAGTGACTGTTGCAATAGATTTGAGTATGTCTGAAATACTAAGAATGGCATAGGATAAGACAAGGTTCAGATCTGTTGTTTCTAGGGTCACTATGAGTTGTACTCAACAACACCTAACAACAGCAACAACAGTTAAATGAGGAAAACATTTTTTATGTCACCAGTAATTTCCTACAACACATGTTTGTTTCCAGGATCTCCTTTCCCTCTGGCTATGTCTAAAATCAGATTTAAATGTATAGCTGTTATATTAGATCTGCCTTGACTCTGTAGATTTTTTTGTATTTTTTTTTTTTTTGCTCCAGACAATTTGACATCCAACATTTCTCGACTTATTTGAAGACAACAGTGAATGGTGGATGTATATTTTTTAAAATGTGCCCATGCACACAATTAACTTCTCTTGGGGTTGTGATATCCAAAATGTTTTCTACATGTGTAGTGAAAAAGTATTTTTTTACCTCTCAAGCAGGTAAAACCATGTGCGTTTTGCTCAATATACTTCTTGAAAACTCTCTCTTCTGCTCTAAACTCCTTCCACAAAAAGGAATATTGTGTTTGTTTCATTTTAAAATAAAGCTCCCCTCCATTTGTGGTAATGGGTACAAAAATGATCAAAGATGTTGCTGTTGATACACTTTATACCCATAATCAGGGCACATTGATTTTTATGGACTCTACACACTTGCATTTACAAGGTTAAACAGAATTATATTTTTCTTATTTTTGAAAACTATTAAAACATAAAAGTATCTCCAATTATCTAGAGTGCAGGAAAGTGCCTGCTGTGTTTAAAAGGTAAAGTAGTCCCACAGACAACATGTGGAGGCCTAAAGCAAATTTATCCAAACAGGATAATCAAGCATTACTCATCTAAATGCTTCAAGGACAAGATTTATTTATCACTTATTTTTATCATTGGACCCCAGAGTTTCCTCATGACATTTTTCACTTCTGCATTTCTCAGGGTGTAGATTAAGGGGTTCAGCATAGGTGTAACTAGGGTACAAAATATAGACACAGCTTTGTCTGCGGAGAAGGAGGTCATGGGTCTTAGATATAGGAATAAACAAGGTGCGAAGAATAAGATAGAAACGATGATATGGGAGGCACAGGTGGAGAGGGCTTTGCGGCGTCCTTCAGAGCTGTAAGTCCTCAGAGCGCGCAGGATGATGACATAGGAAATGACCAGCATAGAAAACGTGAGCAAACAGAGTGACCCGCTATTGGCCGTAATCAGAGGCCCCAGGCTGCGAGTGTCCACGCAGGCCAGCTCCAAGAGAGGCATTAAATCACATGCAAAATGGTCCATGACGTTGGGGCCACAAAATGGTAATTGGAGTATGAACAAAAGCTGGACCCCTCCGTGAATGACCCCCAAAATCCAAACTGTTGCTGCCATGACTCTACAGAGGGTCTTGCTCATGATGGTGGTGTAGTGTAAAGGCTTGCAGATGGCCACGTACCGGTCATAGGCCATTGCTGTTAACAAGATGATTTCTGCTGCCCCAAAGAGGTGTTCAGCAAAGAGCTGAGTCATGCAGCCATTGAAGGAGATGGTGTTTTTCTTAGTGATCAAGTCAAACATCATTTTGGGAGCTATGGAGGTAGCATAGGAACCATCTATGATGGACAAACAGGACAGAAAAAAGTACATGGGAGAGTCCAGGGCGGGACTGACGATGATAGTGAGTGAGATGAGCAGGTTACCTGCCAAGGTGAACAGGTAGGTGAAGAAAAGCGCAGGAATTAAGAGTTTCTGCAGATGCGGGTTCTGAGTGAGGCCCAGCAGGATGAATTCTGTGACGTTTCTCATCCTTTCTACCAAGGCAGCTTTGGATAAGGGCACGTGGACCATCTGAAAAGAGAACAGTATTTCTGAGTGATGATATTTTTAATCCAATAACTGCAGTATTCTACCATTTCTTGTGTCCTTGTTTCTAAGATCAATGGAGTTAGTACTTCCCCACCTTTGACATTTTAAAAAAGATCATAAAGAAAAGCACAAAGAGATTGTTTCTTCTAATTTGTAATCATGAAATTATAACACTTTACATACCTGTCAATAAAAGATTGTGTTATTATAAATTATGATTTCTGTTTGGTTTCCAAAGTTTTTCTCTGCCTCTAAAAGTTTCCCAAATTGTAGATTTTTTTTTTTTAACATTTGGTAACACATTACATCAACAACATCGTTTTTAGGACTCATGTTCTCTATTCACATAAATATCTCTAGGTCCTATGAACGTATTTTAATAGTCAATTGTATATCAGACATGAACTTCCTCACTCATGATATATTTATGTTTGCATTGTTTTGCTGTGTGTTATTCCTTTTTACCAAATGAATGCACTTTCACAGAAAGATGGAGAAATTTGCAGATCAGGATTGTTTTTCCTCTCAAAATGCCCTGGCACAAACTTTAGAATAACTTTTTCAATAGTGTTTGTTCAGTATCCCTGTATGCTTAATCTCTGATTAAACATGACCCTTTATATAATTCTCAACCTTTCTGTCGACTCATCTTAGAATATAGTAAATTAAGTAGTGTGAGACCACCTGAAAAGTTAGTAATATTTGTTAAGTGAAATTTGTGTGCCCTGTATCTGTTACTATATAAAGAAGCCTGTCTCTGTATTAGTCACATTTCTTTACTTGAAGTTTACAATAGGGAGGAAAGGAGTCATGACGCTTTACTGACCTTCCTATTGACAAAATAGGAATAGTAGGGAGCTCTGGTGGCTTAGTGGCAAGAAGCTGCACTGTAGGCCAGAAGGTATGCGGTTTGAATCCCACCAGCTGTTCCTTGGAGGAAGGATGGACAATCTCCTCCCGTGCCTCTGAAAACCCACCAGAGGGTCAGCTCTGTGTCAGCTCCTACTCTACGGAAGATTAGGTATGGGTCAGCTTTCACTCTATAGTACACAACAATAAAGACAATGTCATTTTGTCTCTAAGCACATAATTAATCAGGAAGGCGAGTTTGAAATTTCATATTGAACGGAATATTTTTTTCCTAGGACTGTACTGTGTATGTTGTTGTTGTTATGTGCCATCGAGTCACCAGCGACTCATAGCAACCCCATGTACAATAGCCCTAAACACCGCTCTATCCTGTGCCAATCTCGTTGTCCCTGACACACCTACTACCGTTACCTCGTCACTCAATCAATCCATCTCATCAAGGCTCTTCCTCCCTTGCGCTGTCCCTCAACCCTCCGAAGTATGACATCCCATATGCAGATTTTTAAAAATGAGTGTGTTATTCATACAAAAAACCTGTAAGATATGTTATGATTTCTTTCTCTTTTCCCAGCACTTGCAAAAATACAGTGTATTTTCCTTAAAATTGGAGTCACATAAGTAAGTCACCAGTCTCTTTAATAATATGAAGTAAATTATTTTAAGTAGCAGGAGAGCTCAGTCACTGAGATATTTTCCTCTATCTATGACTCTTTCATTGCCAGTAGATTAGATTAACAAAACAGAATTTTAACTCTACAACATGGAAGTTAATAAAAGAGAAAAGAAACTCTCAGCAATTCCAAACAGATATTTATGGGTTTCTATTTACAGAAATCTACTTGGTAATATACAAATATTGACCAGAATGTTGTAAAAGTGACTTCAGTATTCCTATACAATGTCTGTACTGGCAACATCAAAGACAGGGTTTCTATGGAGTTTCAGGATGCCATTTTCCTATGGAGACTAAGAATTTATTAATTTCTTCATAAAGTCTCTCTTTAGACCTTGCTATGGACCAGGCATCTGTTAGAGAGACAGTGTGTATTGATGGCTTGGAAGATATCCTAATTTATGTAAATATATAATTGGATGCACAGAAGCTATAAAAAATGTGCATGTCACGATGTCTGACAGATATAAAATCCATGGGATCTAACTACAACACTTTTTCAGTTGAATTAAATAGTTCACTTGAAATTTTGGAAATGGATATTTAATGATCACTCACCGGGGGTCACGGTGGTTGTGGATTCTGCAGTTTCTAGATCTTGACATTCACAGATTTGCTCTCCTCTATTCATTTGCAACACAGTCACAAATACTCCACAGGCTTGAAATGAAAGCATTTCTAGGAACGAATTCTAAACTAACATTCAACAAGTGAGGCATTAAAATTCTTTGGTTCCCATTACGAAGCTGGATTTACAAAGAAAACAGACTAATTTAGTTAGGAAACTTAGATACTTTAAGAATAGAATTTCTGCTCACTTTCTTAGCTAATTCTGACATTTAAGTGAATCTATCATCTATCTATCTATCGATCGATCTATCTATCTATCTATTTATCTCTCAAATCCAGTTGACTGGACACTATCTTCTCAAATCATCTATGGCATGTTTTTGGTCCCCCAAAATTCCATATGTGATGTGGAGAACATTCCTTTTGTTTCTGACTTAGCCTTTCTTTCTGACTTTGGTTCCCTCAGAACCCATAAAGCTTGGGGAGAGTAGTTTTCAAAAATATCCTGCACTTCTTCATGCATGGTTCTGTTGTCATTTCTTCACACACTGT
Organism: Elephantulus edwardii; assembly: GCF_000299155.1. Taxonomy (NCBI): domain Eukaryota; kingdom Metazoa; phylum Chordata; class Mammalia; order Macroscelidea; family Macroscelididae; genus Elephantulus; species Elephantulus edwardii. The sequence goes on along the minus strand of NW_006400181.1, from coordinate 1,082,199 downwards.
TGTAATTTTCTTCATGGATTCTATTGTAATAGTTAAATACTATCAAACAGTGCAGGGTTTGGTAGTGAAATGACCTCTTAAGGTATCAGAGGATTAGTAATTATTGGATCTTTTGCCAAAGTCTTTCACTAATTCCCACTTGGCACTCTCACACAGCACTAGTGGTCATTTTTTGGTATGTAATTGAGTTTAAGGTGAGGAGAAATCTTTGGCTTAAATTTAGGGTGAGAGTTGACTCAGTTTAGTAGGAAATATTATTTTTAAAGTTTGAGTACTGTAATTATTTCTAAGAGATAAAAGCTGAGCTCAGAAAAACAGGATTGTTCTCTATGGGACAGTTGTTTTTACAAAGTAATTTTCAGTTTTCAAGATTTTGTGTTTAACAAATCAGGGATATTGTGTCATTTTTATTAATGACACACATCTGAGGGGACTTTGATTGCAAGATCCCCAGATTCAATTGGCAGGGTAATTGAAAGTCATAAATGTATCAGTGTTTTCCCAGTGTTTACCTGATGTCAAAACCTTGCGATACATTTGGGGGAATATAACTGACCTCTCCTTTGAACTGATAGATGGCACAGTCCCATTGTGCTGATGACCCAAAGGCACATTGTTCAAATGTTCCATTTACTTCTTGGGGGGAAGATGAAGTCTCCTCCCATGTGATTTACTGCCTCTGAAAGCCCTCTGGAGGGGCAGCTATGAGTCAGTTCACACTTGATGGCACACAAAACAACAACAACAACAGCAACAACAACCACTGGTGAATTTTCAGAGCCTGTAAATCACAGGGAGGTGATAGTCCACCTCGTGTTCAAGGAATAACTGGTAGATTCAAACTGCTTGACTTTGAGTCAGCAATACAACTTAATCATGAAGCCGTCATTTTTTTTAATATCCATAAGACTTGATGTAAATCTTTCAAATATACGAATGGCTTATTTTTTTCCCATTAGCATTATAACATTTAAAAGAAATGTATAGCTACCTAAACCAATACCTTTTTTTCAATGAGTTGTAAAAGGAAATTACTAATTTTTTTCTGGAAAGGGAAAAGACTTGGATAAGTAGAGAACTACTGTAAAAGATAAACAAAGAGGAAGCACCATATTCCCTGATCTCAAAACCTACTACATGACCATATTAATAAAGACTGTCTTGTAGTGGTATTGCAACAGACATATAGATCAATGGAATAGAATTGAGAACCCAGAAATCAATCCACCTACCTATGGCCAAATGACTTTTGACAAGAAGACGAAATCAAATAAGTAGGGAAATGTTAGCTTTTTAAACAAATGTTGTATCATCAAGTCTGAACTGACTCATTGCTGACCCTCCAGCAAGTTTTCAGAGGCTGTAAATCTCATAGGAGGAAAATGTCTGTTTTTGTCCAATGGAGCAGCTGGTTGATTCTGAGTACCTTTGAATTGGCAGCACAATTCCCTACCACTTAGTGTCCAGAGCTCCCTCTTTAACACATGTTGTTGTTGTATATCACCGAGTTGGAATCGACTCACAGCTGACCCCCAAGTGGGTTTTGAGAGGCAGTTAATCACACAAGAGGAGATTGGCCAGTCTTCTATTTGAACCTCGTGCCTTTTATATTGCAGCTGGCAAAATTTGTCATCCTAAAAGTTAGTCATGTCTAATTAGTCAAAATTAGACATCCATCTGCAGGAATCTGAAGTAAGATCCACACTTCACACCATACACAAAAACCATCTCACAATAGATCAGAGAACTGTTGTTGTTGTTATGTGCCGTCGAGTCATTCACGACTTATAGTGACCCTATGTACAACAGCCCTAAACCGTGCTCTATCCTGTGCCAGTCGCACTGCCTCTGACACACCCATCCCGATTACCCCAGTCACTGAGTCAATCCACCTCATAGAGGGTCTTCCCCTCTTGAGCGTCCTTCCACCCTCCCAGGCATGATGTCCCTCTCCAAGGACCTGTCCCTCCTTGCAACATGCCCAAAGTATGTCAGACGAAGCCCCAGAATCCTTGCCTCCAAGGAGTAGCTTGGTTTAATCCTATCCAGGATGAATCTGTTTGTTTTCCTGGCAGTCCATGGTACATTCAATACTTTTCTCCAGCACCACAGCTCAAAGGCATCAATTCTCTTTCTTTCTTCCCTAGTCATTGTCCAACTCTCTGGTGCATAACAAGTGATTGCAAAGACCATGGCCTGTATCAGGTGCACCTTAGTCTCCAGAGAGATGCCGTTGCTCTTGAGTACTTTAGAGAGGTCCCTAACAGCAGACTTTGCCATCACAATACATTTTTTGATTTCCTGGCTGCTGGTGCCAAGAGTGTTGACCGTGCAGCCGAGCAAACTGAAGCTGTGAACAATCTCAATCTCTTCGCCATCCATATTGATGCTACCGATTGGTCCAGTGGCGAGAATCTTTGTCTTCTTGACATTGAGCCTCAGTCCATACTGAAGGCTGCAGTCCTTGACCCTCTGCAGCAAGTGCAAAAGGTCCTCCTCAGAGAACTAGGCAGGTTTATAACCCAAAACTATAAAGATTGTTGGAGAAAAAAAATAGCAACAAATATAGAAGCCCTAATCAATGGCATGAATAGACTTTCAAGTATAACCAAAAACCCACAGCCAAGAGATGGTGAAAGAGATGTGTATGTCTGAATGAATGAAAACCAATCTTTCTGTAAACTTTTGCTAGAATCACAACTTTTAAAAAATTTTATACTGATTTATTTTCAAAGTTTGAATACATTGTTTTTCACAAAATATCCTTCCCATTTCCTTCACCCCATATACCCATTGAATTGCACAGCCCTATGATTAACACCCTACCTCCCCCATCCTCACCGTTCTATTTTCCTCCCTTTAGACCCTTATACTCATTTTACAATAATAATTTTATACAGTATTTTTTCTTGTGGGATTAAGTTAGTTCACTCAGTACAATGCTTTTCAGTCTTTCCCAAGTTAGGTAGTAATTTATAAAATTTTTGCTCCTGTTTTGTACTAAGTAGTATTCCATTGTATGAATGTATCCAGAATGACAAGGACAGATATAGAACACTTGAAGAGATAGATCACAAAAGAAGAAATTGAAAAGGTCATAAAATCACAAGTTTATTAAACAAGAAGGGAAAAATAAGCAACCCCAAATCCTACAGTTATCTAGATCTATGAAGTTTAGAGCAAAGAACTTTTGAAAGAACAAACAGGTTCGTGCTGGAGATGGTGAGACCAGGCTGCTCCTTGGAGGCAAGTATTGCAAAGCTTCGTCTGACGTACTCTGGACATGTTGCAAAGGGGACTAGTCCTTGGAGAGGGACATCAGCTTGGGAGGATGGAGGGACAGCTAAGAGAGGAAGACCCTGGATGAGATGGATTGATTCAGTGACTGGGATAATGGGGGTAGGTGTGTTCGAGACAATAAGATTGGCACATGATAGAAGACGGTTTAGGGTTGTTGTACATATGAACACTGTGAGTCGCAAGTGACTCAACAGCACATAACAACAACATGAAGTATATTGTTTGTTAATTTTTATTCTCTTGAAGTCCTTGTTTGGTAGGGAGAGGGTTCCTTGTTTTCATGAAGCTCATCCCCTGCTTGGGGAGTGTCTTCTAACTACCCTTACCCATACCATTAGGAAAACCCAAAACCAAAACCAAACTCAACGGCTTGTTGATCTCAAGCTTTGAAGTTGGTTATAGATTATAGATTGTCTTCACTCAAACTTTTCTTCAGTATTCTGAAAAAGTCCTCCAGTAGGTTTTAACAGAACACATAAGATTTTTTTTTCAGATCCTCAGAGAATGATCTTGTTAGAATCTTTGTAAAACATCTTTTATTTACTCCTGTTGTTAGGTAAATTAACGAACACCAATCCAAGAAGATTGAACACCAATTGCCTAATTTTTTTTCTTCTCACATTTTTCCCTTTATTGTTCTCAGAAGCCAGCAATTATGAATCTAACACCATGCTGATCACACAATTTCCTCAGTAAGCCCAAGATTTCTGCATTTATCCCTGCAGCTCATGGCAGCACGAGGGGGTCCTGTGAGTTCAGATGTTAAAGCTTTCTCCACAGCCATACTTTCCTTTGATGTTTGGGTTATTGAACACAAACTCACCAGATCATTTGTCTTCTACATAGTCCAGTTCTGCTCCTAAGAGGGTGAGCTGTGCTTTCATTTCAATGAACAGTCTAAGCCGGTCTTGAAAAACCTTCTGCTTCAGAATATTCAACTTTTACACCTATATGTTCAGGCTTATTCTTGCCAAGTTGTTTTATCTTTTGTACTGCTGAAAGCGTTCAGGTCAGGTTTAGGGTAGCCCGGGTGGGCTACAGCTTCCTCTTGCTGACAGCCTGGACAGTGGCTCGGACAAGGAAGCCGCCATCTTTGCTGCCATTGGGCCTCCAGCTGGATTTCCCAGTCCTCAGCCTCTCTCCGTGGACACTGGCACACCTAATTGCCCAATCTTGAGCCATCCTCACAACCTCCTCTGCTTTAAGCCCATTGCTGCAATCACTATGTCAATTTATTTTGTTGAGTCTTATTCTACTTCACCGATGCTGTATTTTTCTAAGAATGATGCCCTTTCTTAACTTGTTACTAATAAACAGCAATAAGATAATTTTGAGCCTGAGTTAACACTCCTCCCTGATCAAGTTTTGGGATCAGAATTGCATAGGATATTCTGAAACATTTGTCAGTATGTCTTATTGTAATTTTCTTCATATTGTCATATGATCTTTGACTTAATTTAAACTGTATTGTGTTTACTGGGGGAAGAGGAAGGGCAGAGGAAGGAGAAAAAACAAAACAGAACTGCAATGTTTTTAAAGGAAAGTTTGCTCTGCAGAGTTACTGGTTTCTATAGTGTAATAGAAAGAGAACTGATACCTTTGAGCTCTGGTGCTGGAAAACAGTGTCGAATAAACCATGGACTGCTAAGAGAACAAACAGGTTCGACCTGGAGAGGGTGAAACTGGGCTGCTCCTTGGACACAAGGATTTTGGACCTTTCCCTGACATATTTTGGACATGTTGTAAGGAGGGACCAGTTCTTGGAGAGGGATGTCATGCTTGGGAGGGTGGAGGGACAGCACAGAAGAGGAAGACTCTCGATGAGATAGATTGATTCGGTGACTGGGGTAATTGTGATAGGTCTGTCAGAGACAGGTTGGCACAGGATAGAGCAGGGTTTAGGGCTTTTGTACATAGGGTCACTATGAGTCGCAAACAACTCGATGGCACATAACAACAACAACAACTACAAAAACGTGTGATTGTTCTGCATATAGAAATACCATTCTTCAAGTTTTATATCTATATGTTTTGGAACATTATGACATTCTTTTGTCAAGATTGACTGACAGACTTAGAAAACAGGATTAACACTCTGCATTTGAATGATTCAAAAATCATAAGCAGAATACACTTTGACTATAGCTTTCAATGTGGATTACTCCTCAACATCAAGAAAGTGAAAATTCTCACAACTAGACCAACAGATAATGTAATAGATGGAGAAAAGATTGACATTTTAATAATATAATTTCATTTGAATCCACAATCAAAGTTCAGAGAAGAAAAATTATGCTATATTGGGCAAATCCACTGTCAAGACTTCCTTTGAAGGACTAAAGAATAAGAACTTCAGTTTAAAGACTAAGCTACACTTGATGCAAGCCATGGTATTTTCAGTTCCTTCACATGCCTCTGAAATTGGTGCAATGAATAAGGTAGATCTAAGAGGCTGGATGGCTGTCTGGAAAACAGATTGGAAGAATTCCATATTTGTTCCCATTCCCAAGAAAGGTGATCCAACTGAATGTGGAAACTACAGAACAATGTCATTAATATCACATGCAAGCAAAATACAGCTGAAGATCATTAAAAAACTGCTGAAACTGTACATATATAGGGAACTGCCAGAAATGCAAGCAGGATTTAGAAGATGCACGCAGGATCATTGTTAATGTCAGACAGATCCTGGCTGAAAGTGAAGAATATCAGAAAAATGTGTCTTTATGCTTTACTGATTAGGCAAAGACAGTTGACTGTGCGGATCATAACAAGTTGGGGCAGACATTGAGAAGAATGGGAATCCCAGAGCACTTGATTGTGCTCACGTGGAACTTATACCTAGACCAGGAGGCTATTGTGAGAACAGAGAAGGGGATAGTGCATGGTTTAAAATAGAGAAGGGAGTGAGTCAGAGTTGTATTCTCTCTCCATTTCTATTCAATCTGTATGCTGAGCAAATGACATGAGAAGCTGGACTCTATGAAGAGGAGTGTGGCATCAGGATTGGAGAGAGACTCATCAATAACCTGCATTAAGAAGATGACACACCTTGCTTGCTGAAAGTGAGGAGGACTTGGATCACTTTTTGCTGAAAATCAAGGAATGCAGACTTCAGTATGGCTTGCATCTCAATATTAAGAAAAAGAATATTCTTACCTCTGAACCAATAAGCAGCATCCTGATGGATGGCGAAGACACTGAAACTGTCAACAGAGCTTCATCTTGCTTGGATCCACAATTAATACACTTGGTACCAGTAGTCAGGAAATAAGGAGGCACATTGCACTGGGAAAATCTGCAGTTAGGGACCTCTAAAAATTATTGAGGTGTAATGATGTCAGTTTGAAGACTAAGATGCGTCTGATTCAGGCCATGGTCTTTCTGATTACTTACTATGCCTCTGAGAGCTGGACAATGAATAAGGATGACAGAAAAAGAATTGCTGCCTTTGAGTGGTGGTGTTGGAGAACAGCACTGACCATCCCAAATGTGTCTTGGAGGATGTGAAAGGTGGGAAGGTGGAGGGTCAGTAATGGAGAGGAAGACCCTCAACAAGGTGGATTGACACCGTGACTGCTGCAATGGGTTCTTGTGTGTCAAGAAGTGTGAGGATGGCGCAAGATAGAACAGGGTTCAGATATTTTGTTCAAAAAGTAGCTATGAATTGTGCTTGATTCACTGCCACATAACAACAATAACAACAACAGGAATAGAAGACTGCAGCTTTCAATATGGACTGCATATCAAAATTAAGAACATAAAGATCCTTACCACCATGGCAATAGGCAACATCATGATAGATAGAGATTGTTATCAATTTCATCTTGCTTAGATTCATAATCAACACTCTTGCCATCAGCAGTCAGGAAATCAAAAGATGAGTTGCATTTGAAAAGCGTACCATCAAGAATCTTTCCAGAGTTCTAAAGAGCAAAGATTTCAGTCTAGAGGTCTAAGAAGTCTAGGTGTGCCTGATACAGCCCATGGTCTTCTACTTTGCTTGCTATGCATCTTAGAATTGTATAATGAATAAAGATGACAGAGGAAGAATCAATACCTCTGAGCTGTGGTGCTGGAGAAGAGTATTGAATATATTATGTACTGCTAAGAGAAGAAACAGGTCTGTCCTGGAGAGGGTGAAACCAGGTTTTCCTTGCAGGCCAGGATTTTGAAACTCTGTCTCACATACTTAGGATATGTCACCAGGAGGAACTGGTCTTTGGAGAAAGATGTCATGTTTGGAAGAGTAGAGAGTCAGCACAGAAGAGGAAGACCCTGGATGAGATGGATTGACACAGTGACTATGACAATGGAGTCGAGTTTGTCAGAGACAGTGAGATTGGCTCCGGATAGGGCAAGATTCAGAGCTATTTTTCATAGGGTCACTATGGGTCCTAGTTAACTTGATGCTGGCACATAACAACAACAACAAACAATAACAAGAGGAATGGAAATATGTAGTTAGTATTCCATAGAATCCTGGAGCTTTAATTTTTGCCAATGCCTTCAGTGCAGTTTGAAAGTCCTTAATTACCATTGTTCATATGGTACATTGTTCAATATGGTACATTGTTCATATGGAAATTTTTCAGTGTCAACCAATTCTTTTTGATACAGTGACTCTGTGTATTCCTTCCATCTTCTTTTGATACTTATTGGATCATTCAAGATTTTGTCTATAATATCTCTCAATTAACCAATACAGCCCTAAATGTGTTCATTAGTTTAGTTTACTAGGGAATTTGGAGGACAACTACTTGGTTGACTAACTGGAAGAAATCTATACTCCTAAGAAAAATGATGTATCAAAATGTGGAAATTATCAAACAATACCATTGATATCACTAGCAAAATACAGTTAAAAACTTCTAGAAAAGTAAATTGACCAAGAACTGTCAGAGTCCAAGCTGGATTTAAGAAGAGGCCATGGCACAAGAGCTATCACTGCTGATGGCTGATGGATCCTGGCTGAAAGCAAAGAATGCTTAGGATTGAAGTTGCCAATGATTTCATCTTACTTGGATTCACCTTTGGTACCAGCAGTCAGAAAATCAGGAGACATTTTACATTGTACAAGTCTACTGTCAGGGACCTCTCCAAAGTACTGAGGAACAAGGATGTTAGTTTAAAGACTAACATCCTGATTCAGGCCATAGTCTTTTCAACCAATTGCTATGCCTGTAACAGCTGCGTAAAGAATAAGGATTGATAACTTTGAATTGCGAACAAATCAATATGTCTTGGAAAAAGTAAAGCCAGAGGCTCCCAAGAGGTGAGAATTGCTAAGCTTCATCTCACCTATTTTGGACATGTAGATAGAAGATGCTATTCTTTAGAAACAGATATCATGCTTGGAAAGGTAGAGTGTTAGTGAAAGAGAGGAAGACCCTCTGTGAGATGGGTTGACACAATGACCACAGCAATGGACTCAAGTGTGTCAGAGATGATGAGGGTGAGGACAGAGCAGCGTTCATATGTGTTGCTAAGTAGGTCACTACGCGTTGTACTTGCCTCAGTGGTAACTAACAACAATAACAAAAAAAATTTCCTTTCAATTTTGGTATTGATGAAGTGTTTTGAATACACCATGTCCTATTAAAACCCAAACAAATTTATTTTAGATGAGGTACAACTAGAGCATGACTTATTACATATTGAGTATAATGTCAAGAGGCACTTTTTGTTTGTTGTTGTTATGTGCCATCAAGTTGCTTGTGACACATAGCAACCCTATGTACAATAGCCCTGAAATCTGTTCTATTTTGTGCTGACTTTACTGTCTCTGACACACCTATCCTCATTACCCCAGTCACTGTATCAATCCATCTTATTGATGGTCTCCTTCTCTTTCTCTGTTCCTCCACCTTCCAAGCATGATGTTCCTCTCCAAGGACTTCTCCCTCCTTGCAATATGCTCAAAAAATGTTAGATGAAGCCTCAGAATCCTTGCCTCCAAGGAGCATCTTGGCTTTATGCTCTCTAGGACAAACCTGTTTGTTCTCTTGGCAGTCATGGTATATTCAACACTCTCCTCCAGCACCAAAGCTCAAAGGCATCAATTCTCTTTCTATCATCCTTAGTCATGCTCTAGTTGTACCTCTACCTCAGGCCACAACCACAGTCCTGTTTCTGGAGTCAGAAGCCTCAAGATCATGGGTGTCAGATTACAGTTAAGGCACAGGCACTGCTTTGCCTATCAGCAACAAAAATGCAACTAAAGTGCTCTATGGAGGCAAGCATGGCAAGACTTCATCTCACATACTTTGGGAGTATTTTAGGAGAGGCTACCATTGGAAAAGTCTTCACCCAAGAAGTTCTGGTGGCCTAGTGACAATGGGATATTCTGCAATTCTGAAGGCTTATAGTTTGAGTCCACCTGCTTCTCCATGGTAGAAGGCTAGGCAATTTCCTTCCATGCCAACAGCTTCAGCTTGCTTGGTTCCATAGCCAACACTCTTGGTACCAGTAGCCAGGAAACCAAAAGACAAAGTACATTGGAAAAATCTGTTGTCAGGGACCTCTCCAAAGTGCTCAGAAGTGCTTAGTCAGTGTAGAGACTAAAAAGTGCCTGATCTAAGCCATGATCTTTGCAATTACTTGCTATGCATCAGAGAGCTGGAGAATGAATAAGGATGATAGAAGAAGAGTTGATACCTTTGAGTTGTGGTGCTGGAGACGAGTATTGAACATATGATGGAATGCCAAGAGAACAGACTGGTCTGTCCAGGACTGAGAGTAACCAGACTGCTCCTTAGAGGTAAGGATTTTGAAGCTCTGTCTCATATACTTTGGGATTGTGGCCAGAAAGGAACAGTCCTTGGGAGAAGGACATCATAGTTGGAAAGGTGGAAGGACAGTGCAAGAGAGGAAGACCCCTGTGAGATGCATTGACACAGTAACTGGGGTAATGAAGGCGGGTGTGTCAGAGACAGCAAGATTGACTCAGGTTAAGCACAGTTCAGAGCTATTGACACAGGGTTGCCATAGGTCACAAGTGACTTGATGGCAAATAACCACCACCATCACCACCATCATCACCTTTTAATGAACAGAAGATCTCAAAGTCAGTTTGAGAAGACAAAGCAAAGCATTATAACAAAGAGAGTTGGAAAATGAAATAAGGGAAGAATTCCTTCAGCATTTCTTAAGCTGAGAGAACTGAAAAACAAATTCCAGCTTCAAGTTGTAATATTACAACTAGATAGATGCTACGGCCAAAATCTTGGGTGATTGAAGAAACATCAAAAGATTACAGGAGGAAAACACAGAGTCACTGTATCAAAAAGAATTTATTGACATTGAAATATTTTGGGAAGTACCATGTGAATAAGAACCAATGGTAATGAAGGAAGACATTCAAGCTGCACTGAAGGCATTGGCAAAAAAAAAAAAAAGACCCTGAGACTCTCTGAGATGCAGATTTACATGTTTCAACTAGCAGATGTAGCCCTGGATATGCTATCCAGTTACACCAGGGCATTTGGAGGATAGCTGCTTGGTCGACTTAATGGAAGCACTGGCTGACTAGATGAGATAACTATTCAGTTCGCAGTACCACAGTGAATATTATTCTGTTACCAGGGCTCCTCCAAAAGAATATTAGATGACAGTAAAGAAAGTCTATACTTTCAATGACTCAATATATTTAGAAAAACCCTCATTATTTATTAACAAACTTGAAAATATACCTTAATGTTTTTGGCAAGTTCATGTTGGTATAGCCATCAATAAGATGCCAATTTCTGAGGGCCAAGTATGGGTCAGTTTCTGACTCAATAGTAAATAACAACATTGCCTTTTGTAGAAAGTTGTGAAAATAAACAAGTATATTCATCAAG
>NW_006400181.1:1030859-1070594 GCF_000299155.1 Elephantulus edwardii | reverse complement strand
ATGCAGCATAGTATTCCATTGTGTGAATATACCACAGCTTCTCTAGCCATTTGTTTGTTGATGGGCACTTAGATTGTTTCCAACTCTTTGCTATTGTGAACAAAGCTGCAATAAACATGGGTGTACATATATCTGCTTGGATGTCAGTTATGGTCTCTTTGGGGCATATTCCCAGTAGTGGAATTGCTGGGTTAAATGGTATTTCTATTTGCAACTTTTTGAGAAAGCACCACACTGCCTTCCACAATGGTTGCACCATTTTGCACTCCCACCAACAGTGAATAAGGGTTCCAGTTTCTCCACAACCTTGGCAGCATTTGTTGCTTGCTGTTCTGTTAAATTTTGCAATTCTGACTGGGGTGAGATGATATCTCATAGATGTTTTGATTTGCATCTCTCTTAGAGATAGGGATTTTGAACATTTCTTCAAGTGCTTGTTAGTCATCTAAATGTCTTCTTTGGTGAAGTGTCTATTCATATCCTGTGCCCATTTTTCATTTGGATTATTTACTTTATCTTGTGGTGCTCAAGCATTTTATAAATTCTAGATATAAGTCCCTTATCTGACATGTCATTCCCAAATACTTTTTCCCAGTCTTTTTGTACATCACATATGGTATATGTAATACATAAAACAAGTCCCTGGACATCATGAATAATTTGACCTCAGCTACTAATAAAATTCCACTATTTTATTATAATTCAGAAGAAGAACTGATTCCTTTAAATTGTGGAGGAGAAGAGTAGTGAATATTCCATGGACTGCCAAAATTCTAACAGGTATTTCTTGGAAAAAGTACAGCCAGAATGCTCCTTGGAAGCAAGGGTGGCAAAGCTTTGTCTCTTGCTCTGAGCATATTGCTTGGAGAGTCTCTTCCATGGAAAGGAACATCACGCTTGGAGAGGAGGAGGGTCAACAAAAGATCGATGGGAAGACCCTCAGCGGTCACTCAGTAACTGCATCAATAGTCTCAAATGTGTCAGAGATGTGATGATGAGAATGGAACAGGATAAGATTGGGTTCAGATCTATCGTTCAAAGTTGCTGAGTTGAACTCAAGTTGATGTTACCTAACAACAATAACTACAGAAAGTTTGAATAAGCCTAGGGGTCCTTGTGGATAACTTGTAGGATAACTTGTGGTTGCTGTGATGCTGAACACTGTGACACACTGACGTGTCAAATGCGATAGTGGTTACCCATGGTGGACAGTGTTTAGTGGTGCTCGCTGGTTGAAACAAACTTGAAAGCAGGAGTGGCATTCACTTCCATAAATAGCTTGCCTCCAGAAACTCTATGAGCCTGGAGAAAGGATGAAAGTCATGTATGCAAGTATCTAAGACTTTCATTCATAGTGTCACTATATGTCGCCTATGACTTGAAGGCACTTAACAACAACAACAACAACAACAAGAGTCCTTCAGAAGAAAAGTATTATAATCCAGTTCTTTCAGGATTGCAGCCAAGAAAATCTGATGGATCACTGTGATCTGAACACTTGGAATTATCCTTCATCGAAATTGTCCCCATTTTCCGTCTTTTCACTTTATTAAAATGTCATTTAAAGCTATCACTTGGAATATACCCCAAGAAAACTGAGGCTCTAATGGAAACTTATTCATCAGTGTTCATAGCAGCATTGTTCACCATTGAAAGAACACAGAAACAGCCCAGATGTCCAACAACAAACGAATGGATTGAGAAGTTGTGGTACGTTCATACAATAGAATACTACACAGCACACAGGAACAATCATTTTGTAAATTACTGCCTAATATGGGAGGAACTGGAGAGCACTATGCTGAGTGGACTAACTCAGTCGCACAAGGACAAACACTGTGTAAAACCATTATTTTGTAGAATGAATATGAGGATCCAAGGGGAGGGAGGAAGCTGGAACCAGAGGGGTGAGGATGGGGGGATAGGATGTTAAACATGGGGTGATGGGTGGGTGGGGTGAATGAAATGAGAAGGATGTTTTATCAAAAACAATGTATTCAAGCTTTGTAAATAAATCAGAGTAATAAAAAAAAGAGAGAAAAAATCCCATGATAAAATGTAGTCAAGAATAGGTCAAATAGTTTTATGTGGTCCTCTACAATGTTCCATATAGAAAAATGAGAGTTAATTCTCTTTAGTTACTGCTGCAGTAGGCGTCACACTCTCCAAATACTATTCAGGGCAAGTAAATAAAAAGCTAAATAATAATAGATTATACTGCATGTTTATAAATAAAAACTTACTTAGCTAGTTGTTTTTTGGTAAAAAATTAGTTGCCTTTTTTTACCCCCCCACTATTAAAAACAAAGATAGCACCACAACAAAATAAAAGTAAACAACCCAATTGAAAAATGGGCACAGATATGTACAGACACTTCACCAAAGAAGACATTCAGATGACAAACACGTGAAGAAATGTACAAAATCCCTAGCTCTAAGAGAGATACTAATCAAAACAACTATGAGATATCATCAAACGCCAGTAAGAATAACAAGATTTAACAGAACAGCAAACATCAAATGCTGGCAAGGTTACCGAGAAACTGAACCTTTAATTCACTGTTGATGGGAGTGTAAAATGTAAAATGTAAAGCAACCACTATGGAACGCTGTATTACACTTTCTCAAAAAGTTGCAAATAGAAATACCAATTGACCCAGCAATTCCACTACTGGGAATTTACCCTAAAGAAACCAGAATTGCCACCCAAGCAAATATATGCACACCCATGTTTATTGTGGCTTTGTTCACTATAGCAAAGAGTTGGAAACAATCTAAGTGCCCATCAACAAACGAATGGATAGAGAAGTTGTGATATATTTACACAATGGGATACTATGCTGCATTGGAAAAACAAGGAACTCATGCAATATTACTCAAAATCGGTGACTCTGGAGGACATTATGCTGAGTGAAATTTCTCAGTCAGAAAAAGAACAAATATTGCATAGGGCCACTGTTTAAAAGAGGACTGACATAGGGTTTGGGGGAAGACTGAGAAAGAAGGGATAAATAATGTATACTTCATTCAAACAGATGAGTGAGAGAGCTGTTTAAAAGTGATACACGATCAGGTATTATTTTCATCACAGGAGTCCAGAATGAAGGCAGCATAGTGGAGTGGACTTGGTGAGAGGGATTGTATAACAATGAAAGAATTTTTCTTTTACTTTTCAAAGAGAAGAGCAAATTGGGGGGAAGGGGTGGGTAGGGAGTAAAGTGCAACAATGAATGAATGAAAACATGAAGTTTCTGTAAACTTTCATAAAAATGAAGACGAAAGAAAAAAAAAAAAAAGAACACTATCTATTGGCTTTTCCCGCCCTTGATAAACTCGCTGGTAAGAAGGAATGCATCTTGTTCACATCCTTTTCCAGAGAGTTTTGGCATGAAAGAGGATTAAATAAATTGCAGTTTTGATGCATGGAAAAAAAATAACTATGAAAACAAGTTGTAATTTTAATCTCTGGCAGATGACAACATTCTTCAACTGCAGTTTCATATTACTTTTTATCCAAATTTTCTAATATTTTCAATCTTTTTTTACTTTTGTCACACAGCCAGTTTTTCCCCCAGTATGATGATGTTGTTACGTGCCATCAAGTCAACTATGATGCATAGTGATCCTCTGAACAATCCTCTGAACCCTGCCCTATCTTGAGCCAATCTCATTGTCTCTGACACACCTGCTCCCATTGCCACACTCACTGTGCCAATCCATCTCATCCAGGCTCATCTTCTCCTGTGCTGAGCCTTTGTCCTGGCAACATGTCCAAAGTATGTGAGACAAAGTTTTACAATCCTTGGCTCCAAAGAGCAATCTGGTTTCATCCTTTCCAGGACAGACGTGTTTGTTCTCTTGGCAATCCATGATATGTTCAATACTCTCCCCCAGCACCACAATTCAAAGGCATCAATTCTTCGTCACCTTTTCTAGTTATCAGATGCATAGAAGCACACAGAATCACTGTACCAAAAAGAACTGGGTGACATAGAATAAATATGAAATAGCATATGATCGAGAAGCAATAGTGATGAAGGAGGAAATGCAAGCTGTTCTGAAAGCACTGGCAAAAAAAAAATATGGCCCAGGAATTGATAGAGTACCAACTGACATATTTCAACACACAGATTCATCACTGGATGTGCTCACCAGGCTGTGTCAAGAAATCTGGAGGACAGATACCTGGCCAACTGACTGGAAGAGATTTTTATTTAATCCCATTTTCATTTATTCACACACTCTCTTGGACCTAAGAAAGGTGATCCTAGAGGGCATGGAAATTATTGAGTAATTCGACTAACATCACATGTAAGCAAAATCCTGCATAATATCAGATTACCCAAAAACTACTAGAACAATACATCAACAAAGAACTGGGTTTAGAAGAGGTCATAGCACTAGGGATATCATTTCCAGTGTCAGATGGATCTTGGCTGAATGTCAAGATCGTACCAGAAGAATGTCAAGAGCGTACCAGGAGAAGGTCTCTTTGAGTTTTGTTGACTATGCAAAGGCATTTGACTATGGGATCACAATAAATTGTGGCTAACATTTGGAAGAATGGAAATATCAAAACACTTGACTGTACTCATATGAAATTTAGACCAGGAAGCAGTCCAAACACATCAAAGAAACACTACATGGTTCAAAATCAAGAAAGGAATGCATCAGGGATGGATCCTTTTCCCATACCTTTTCTGTTTATATGCAGAACACATTTTTCAGGAGGTTGGACTCTATGAAGAAGAAGGGGACATCAGGATTGGAGGAAGACTTGAAGCATTTGCTGCAGAGGGTCAAACTAGTCTTTATTCTGGATTGTATCTCAACGTCAAGAAAACAAAGATTCTCAGCACCAGGCCAAATGGCAGCATCATAATAGGAGAAGAGATTAAGGCAAAGTAATCTTGTTTGAGTCTGTAACCAACACTCTTGGCACCAGCAGTCAGAAAATCAAAATATGAGTTGCTTTGGTAAAGTCTGCTATCAGGAACCTCTGAGTGCTGAGAAACACGGATGTCAGTCTAGAGACTAAGGTGTGAATTGCACTTCCAAAGGCACACAGTTCAAATCTTCCAGCTGCTCTGTGAGAGAACGATGGAAATTCTTCTCCTGTGTGATTAACTTCCTCTGAAAATTCACCAGTTTCTGGCACCTGCTACCTTACAAGTATGGAAATGCATAAACCTAACCTACTAACCAAAATAACTCCTGAACCCCACAACCTCACTTCCAAGTCATACACATACTATTTGGCATTAGAACTACTCTGAAGAATTTCCAAGCATGTAAATCTTTATAGAAACAAGCTTCCACGTCTTTGGAAAAGACAAGTAAGTTTATCCAAATAAGTTTAGATTCAACTTTATAATGTTTTGGGTGTTTCTGAATCTTAGTATGCCATATAGACAGCAATATTCCTCTCTTAGCTTTTTAGGGAGAAAATGAAAAATATAATGTGTGTGAAAGGGTACCTAGGACATATTCTTGGTCCAAAGAAGGGTTTAAGTAAATGATGTTGATTTTCTTCTTGTTCAGCCAGTGAATAATCTTTTAATATTTATTTTTGAAAAATTCTTGTTGCTTTTTACACTTAATAAATTTGTATATTCTCTTTCTAGACACTAGATGGGCACTGGCACAAGGCAGAATAGGAGTTGTTCCCTTGTGAACTCAAGACTGTGTTCAAAGAGCCCAATTAGAAGATGCCAGCAGTGATGTTCTCTCTCTCACCTGTGAATGAAGCAGAAGCTGTTTCCAACATGTTTCAGAAACTGGTCCTATGAGGAGAGAGCTTGTTTTCCTCAGAGAGGCAGAAAAACTACCATTGATAATCTCTATGTTATCATTTCTACCTTATAAATGACCTTCTTCAATGGCAAGAATAAGATATTTTTTTCCCTGAGACCATGCTGATGAGTATTTTCAGCAGAAAGTAGAGCCTACAAGCCAGCCAATCTCCCTGTGCCTTTTTGTGAGACTTTTCCACCCAAGGAGAAGAGCAGTGCTTTGCTTTGTCCCAAAGTAGACTGTTGAAGGTGGTGGTTATATTAGAAAGGACCCAGGATGAAGTGAAAATAAACCAGGATTCTAGCAGCACCTCTTTCATAAATCAATCATGCAACTTTGGACTAGCTTCATCTACTGTTTTCAGGTATAACGTTCACCATCTGTTAAATGGAACGGATTCAAAACAACAAATGTAAATGTCATGAATTCTTCAGCAAAGAAAAGATAAATGGATGATAAGTGAATTTCCAGCTGCTAATGCCTGATCCCCTCTTGAGTTCCCATCTAGCAGCACTCTGAGAAATGTCACTATGATGAAATTCTGTCTTCAGTAGCAAATGTTCAGTCTTTGCTTTTTATTACAATTAAAAAAACAAGGCTAACTTCTTCCATGAGTTTAATCATTCAAAACAGTCCATTCTGGGATGATACACTTGAAACTGGCTTGGATAATCCTTTAAGAATTCTTCCAGGTCTACGACTTCAAGATTCAAGGATGGGGTGGGGGGGATCCACTAATTACCTATCTTTGTCTTCATTTCCAGTTAATGTAAGTTGTCTATGGTCTATTTTTAATGATTTATCTAAAAGAAAAAGGAAACTCAAATAAAAAGGGAGTGGTAGAATTTGAGTGAAATTCTCACTAGTTTCTATGAACCGATTTGGTTTCTCAAGGTAACAGGATTTTCCTTTCTCTGCCATTTTTTAAATAAATAGTATATAAATTTAAAAAAGAAAGGATGTATTTTTTTTCTTTACTCAGCAAAGATGAATCAACTTAGAAAGCTTTTAAAAAATTAAGTTTACAAACTCATTTTTTTGGCTACAAAATGTATCATCCAATATAGATCATATTTCTGGGTGAATGGGAATATCAGGATAAATTGACAATAACACCATACCTATAAATTACATTTACATAGTCTTCACCAAGTGAACTTAGATCTTTTGTTCCTTGGCCCACGTGAAGAATTTGTTGCCCATGGTGGTGATGATGGTGATAATCTAAGGTGCATTTTATTGATGAATTCCATTTATTATTTAACTTACTCCTTTTTGTAGCCCAAAGTAGCCCAGCTGCCATTGAGTCAATTTCAACACGTGATGACTCTGTGCATATTGGAATAGGATCATACCACAGAAGGATTTCAGTGATGGCTTTTGTGGATGTAGATTACTAGGCTTTTTCCCCTAACACCCTTCTGCATGGATGTACTCCCAAAGTTTAACTTAGTAGCTAAGCATTTAAGTTTGTAACACTTCAAAACTTCTAAGGAGAAAGTATTGTTTTTTAATAGATTTATCTTATTTCGTAGATGAGGAAATTGAGGCTTTGAGAGACTGCCCTTCTTGATGGCCAGTAAATACCAAAGGAATCATCCAAACCCAGATGAACATTAGGTTCAAAGTAGTGGAGTAATATATGAAGCACGTATACTTTGGAGTCAGACTTCTGACCGTTAAAGCTTCCTATAAGCTGATTATTAATTGGATATGCATTCCTAATTTATTAAATGTGTGTTGTAGTTTCCTCTTCTGCAAAATGAGGATAAAATCCTGTACTATAACTCCTAGAGATGATGCAATGATTAAGTATATGTATATATGTAGTTAAGGAGAGCTTGGCAAAGAGTAAGTGCAGCATAGGAGTTTATTGTTATTACCACAATCGGTGCTCTTTGGCATAGTGGTGGTATAAACTATCCTTATCACTTGCAAAAGCTCTATTTTCTTTTTTGGAAATGGAGAAGAAAAGAAAGCGGCTTCTTAATTAGCACAGGGAACTTCTCTCTAGCATTTCTGACATCTGTATTCCTCTTCCATCTTCTGATGTTTAATGGTTTCTTTCAATTCTCTAATTATTTGCAGTATTATTTCTTCAGCAACTTAGAAGATTTAACTACTATAGTGGGCCTATGTTTTCATAGTGATGACACAGTGGTAAAATTCTCACCTTCTGTTTGGGACCCTCCCCCCCAATTGTTCAATTCCTAGAAGTTGCATCTCATGCATAATTAGCACCTATTTGTCAGTGGAAGCTTGGGTGTTGCTATGATGCTGGTTTATGCAAAACTTTCAGACACAAATAAACCAGGAAGACAGGCTTGAGATCTATTACTAAAGACTCACCAGTGAAAATTCAGTGGGTCACGGCAGTTTGATTCACAAATTTTCATGGAGATGACATGGGACCTGATAGCATTTTGGGCCACTGTACATGGGCTCATCATGAGTTGCAGCTAATAACTTGACAGCAGGTAACAACAGTATTTCTAGAAAAAAGAATGGCTTTTTGGGGAGATCTTATGACAGTTTTAATTTAACCAAAACCTAGATATGGTCAGGAATTTCTGTAATATAACCAGGACAATGTATGGTAGGTTATAGGAAAATTCTGGGATCCCTATTGGTTCCATGGTTAAATCCTGAATATAGCTAGCTAATTGCAAAGTGAATGGTTTTAACTCTTCATTGATTCCATGGGAGAAAAATGTGATAGTCTGCTTCCATAGAGCTTAAAATCCCAAAGAAAGGATTTTTCTTTCACTTTTCAAAGAGAGGAGCAAACTGGGAGGGAGGGGGCGGGTGGGAAGGCTGGGCAGGGAGAAAAGTGCAGCTGTGAATGAATGGAAATCCAAAATCTCTGTAAATGTTCATTAAAATTATTAAAATAAAAAAATTTAAAAAGAGAAAAAAACCACAAACAAACAAACAAACAAAAAACCTTTGTGACAGTTCTTAACTGCTGTTAGAATTGATTCAATAACATTGGGTTTGTTTACCTTTTGTTGGGAATATTCCATCCCCTAAACTATGATGGCTAGCTAGTTGAGACAGTGCTCCTTGCCCTGCTACTTTCCCTTATATATAGCACCAGCAAATACTCCTTTATAAAATCTTTCACTAAACTTCACCAAGCTTTCTTATGCTAAGTCCTTTCTAGACTGCAGAGGTTTTAGTAGCCTTTAACCAAATGGATTTGACCATGTTCAGGGAATGAATGCAAGATACACAAACATACAAAATGTCTAAAGCAAAGGACAATGTAATTGAAGCCAGTTTTATATACTTATATATATATGTTTGGTTTTTTTTCAAAATTTTATTCTTTTTTTTTGTGTGTGTGTGTACCATCAAATCAGATCTGACAGATACAGGAGGAGATTGTTCCTCCTTCTCCAGCAGAGGATCTGGTGGATTTGAACCGTGCACCTCTGGGATTGCAGTCACCTTCTTGCCAATAGGCCACCAGAGCTCAGCACTATATATATATACACACACACACACACACATATATATATATACAGATATGTATGTATATATGTATTTTTTAAAAATAAATTTTCATTTTATACTGGTTTACTTACAAAGTACGTATACATTGTTTCTCTGTTTTTCACAGTGGATGTTTCTCATCATTTCCTTTGCCAACCCCTCTCTCTACCCATCAGATTGTGCGACCTTATGATTAACCCCCATCTCTTCCTACCCTCCCCACATTGGATCCCTGTACACATTTGTCCAGTTATCTTCATATTTCTACAATAATGGTCTTATACAGTCTTTGTTCTTATGGGACTTAGTTAGTTCACTTAGCATAATGCTCGCCAGTCCCTCCCAAGTTGGGTGGTAATTTTAAAAATCATTGATCTTGCATGTGGCATAGTATTCTATTGTGTGGATGTTCCATAATTTCAATCCATTCGATTGTAGTTGGACATTTGTACTATTTCCATGCTCTTGCGATGGTGAACAATGCTGCTATGAACATTGGTGTTACAAGTCTCCATCTGTGCCTCAGTTCTCATTTTCTTGGGGTATTTTCCAAAGCAGTGGAATAGTTGCATCATATGGAATTTCTGTGTTTTGTTTTGAGGAAATGCCAAACTGTTGAAGCAAATTATGAGACATGATGCTGCACAACGTGAGCACTTGATGAGAATAAATGCCAAAGACTGAAATGAGGCTGGACAAGGTTCCATCTGGATTATAGGTAATTTTTCTCAATGGTGCTTCAGTTTGTTTTTCCACTCATTTGTGTTACCATTTGTTACACAAATAGAAATTGTAACTCAGTACATGCAAAATCCAAGAAGAAAGATTTAATTCAAAGGGTATGAATTGTACATGCTAAGGTTTTGTGAAGTCTTACAGTAATTCAAAGTTTTCTGAAGTGCCACCATCTATGCAAGGGGGCATGCTACAAATTTCGAGATTTGTACTCAGTTTGAATTAGGAAACGTTCTATCTCAGTATAACGAAACAAATTCAGATTTGTAGTATTAGATTATTTCATTTAGGGAGCTAGATCTTTGGTGATTAGAAGTGCAAAAGATAAACTGCAAACATATGTTATATTTTGCAATTTATAGAATAAATTTGTATAATAATTTTGCAACAGATCGAGATTCAGACCAAGAAGAGCCTAGCAAAGGATATTAGTGTGGCGTAAGGAGATATTGCAGCAATGCATCCCTCTCCCTCCCTTGAACTGATGTTACAATAATTATGTTTCTCTCTTGGATTTATAGCTAAAACTGTGTCAACTTTCTCAGTGTTCTTGGGATCCATGGAGATACCACACAATATTACAGAATTTATCATGTTGGGCCTTTCACAGAATCCAGCGATACAGAGATTTCTGTTTATCGTTTTCTTGACCATCTATGTAGCAACGATTTGTGGTAACATTCTTATTGTAGTCACCATCACCTCTAGTTCCACCCTGACCTCCCCCATGTATTTCTTCCTGGCCAATCTGTCTTTCATTGATACTTGCTACTCTTCTTCTATGACCCCTAAACTCATCACAGACTCCTTGTATGAGGGAAGAGCCATCTCTTACGAAGGCTGCATGACTCAGCTCTTTGGAGCCCATTTCTTGGGAGGTGTTGAGATCATACTGCTCACAGTGATGGCCTATGACCGCTATGTGGCCATCTGCAAGCCTCTGCACTACTTGACCACCATGACCAAGCATCTCTGTGCCTTGCTTGTGGGGGTAGCCTGGCTGGGGGGCTTTCTGCATTCATTGATTCAGCTCCTCCTTGTCCTTCAGCTGCCTTTCTGTGGGTCCAATGTGATCAATCACTTTGTCTGTGACTTATACCCCTTGATAGAACTTGCCTGCACCAACACGTATGTCATCGGCCTGCTGGTGGTTGCCAACAGTGGTGTGATCTGCCTGTTGAACTTCCTGATGCTGGCTGCTTCCTACATTGTCATCCTGCGCTCCCTACGATGTCACAGTGCCGAGGGGAGGCGCAAAGCCCTCTCCACCTGTGGGGCCCACTTCACTGTTGTTGCCTTATTTTTTGTGCCCTGTGTATTTACTTACATGCGCCCATCCTCTACTCTATCTATAGACAAACACATGGCAGTGTTTTATGGGATTCTGACACCTATGTTGAATCCACTCATTTATACCCTAAGAAATGAAGAGGTAAAATCTGCTATGAGAAAGCTCTTTATATAATGTGAAATTGGAGACACTAATGAGTGGTAAAGGAGGAAATAAAAATGACTTTATTTCTCTAAATGGGGTAAATCAGGGCTTGCATATTGTTATTGTCTTTCCTCTTTTTCTATCTTATCCATTATTTTAGCTCCATGTAAAATATAGCTTACTAAGTCTTTGTATATGAATTGCATAATATAATTATTAAAAATGGTGTCTCTCTGGAGGCTAAAGTGCATCTGATACAGGCCATGGTCTTTGCAATCACTTGTTATGCATCAGAGAGTTGGACAATGACCAAGGAGGATAGAAGGAGAATTGATGCCTGAGCTGTGGTGCTGGGAGGAGTATTGAATGTCCCATGGACTGCTAGGAAAACAAACAGATTCGTCCTGGAAAGGGTTAAACCGGGTGGCTCCTTGGAGGCAAGGATTCTGAGACTTCATCTGACATACTTTGGACATGTTGTAAGGAGGGACAGGTCCTTGGAGAAGGACATCATGCTTGGGAGGGTGGAGGGACGGCGTAGGAGGGGAAGACCCTCTATGAGGTGGATTGATTCAGTGACTAGGGTAATCGGGATGGGTGTGTCAGAGGCAGTGCGATTGGCACAGGACAGAGCAGAGTTTAGGGCTGTTGTACATAGGGTTGCTATGAGTCACAAGTGACTTGATGGCACATAACAACAACAACCACATGGATTAGATATGGCTTAAATAACCACTATTTCTACTTTAGAAACGAGGAAATTTGGCCTCTTGATGTGATTCACTTTTTAAAAAAAATTTATTTTATTAATTTTAATGAACGTTTACAGAGACTTTTGATTTCCTTTCATTCATTGTTGCAGTTTGCTCCCTGTGTACCCCTCCCCCTGCCAGTTTACTCTTCTCTTTGAAAAATAAAAGAAAAAATCTTTCATTGGTATACAATCCCCACCCCTCCAAGTACACTCCACTGTGCACCCTTCATTCTGGACTCTTATCATAACCATAATACCCAATCATATATCGCTTTTAAACTGTTCTCTCCTTCACCTGTTTCAATGCAGTATGCATTTATCCAATTTTTCTCAGTCTCACCCCAACCCCGATGTCAGTGCCATTCTACAACAGTGGCACCATGCAGTATTTGTCCTTTTGTGATTCACTGTTTAATTAAGGTTGTCTATGGAGCTCTGGTGCCATAATTTGTGAGGAGTTGTGCTGCTAACCCAAAAGCCATGTCTCTTTGATGGTTTGAATTCCTTAGCGGCACCATGGGAAAATGACGAGCAGTCTCCATGGGAGAAGGAGAAGCAATTTATACATTTATAGCCTTTAAAACTCAATTGAAGTTTGGCCTTGAGTCACTTCTGACTCCACGCCAAGGGGAAAATACAAATATGAGCTTTGAAGCGTCTAGACCCCAAGTAAAAATAATTTATATTCTTAAGACCAAATTCCTAGATGGTAACCCATGTTCCCTTTCTCCTTTGGTCTATGTGATAAGCAATGTAACTGTGTAAATAGGAGACAAAAGACAACTCAAGATAAATAACTTCACCCTGAGACATATATTGAAGCCCCTGGACATCTAGACCTTGCTTCTAGTCCTTGTCATTCCCTTTCTGACATTATTCCTGAGTAGTTCCAAACAGTTAATGTGCTCAGTTGTTAACGGAAAGATTGTAGAAGACTCTACCTCACGGAACCCCAGGAGACTACCTACATCTGAAGAAGTACCATCAAGTTGACTGCGACTCATGATGAGCCTATAAACAACAGATCTGGACTTCGCCCTGTCCTTCACCATCCTCATGATCTCTGTCCTGTTCAAGCCCGTTGTGATAGTTACTGTGTCAATCCATCTCCTTGAGGGTCTTCCTCTCCTCCTTTATCTTTTACCTTTCCAGCATGATGTCGCTCTGCAAGGATTGGTTCCGCCTGAAAATGGACCCCAAAGTGGTAAATGATAAGAACCTTCACCATCTATGCCTCGAAGGAACGCATTGATTGGACTTCTTTCAAGACAGATTTATTTGTTCTTTTGGCAGCCCATGAGATATTCAATACTCTTCTCTAGCACCACAGTTCAGAGACATATATTCTTCTTCTGTCATCCTTATCCACTGTCCATCTTTTTTTTTAATGAAATTTTTATTTGAATATGATTCTAACAAAGTTGATAGAAAAGTTAGAATTTCATTCATTCATTGTTGCATGTTTGATCCCTCCTTCCCCATCCCAACAGTTCACTTAAAAAAAAAAATTCATTCACTGTGGCACAATTACCACCACCCCACCCCAATTATATGACAACAGCTCAGAATAAGAGATACAGTTTACTGTCCATCTTACAGATTCATAAGAAGTAATAAAGAATACCATTACTTGAATTATACTTTAATCTTTAGACTGCCTCCTTGTTTTTTAGAACTTTGGTGAGATCTTTGACAGATTTCCCCCATGCTACATTCCTTTTGATTTTTTGACTGCTACTACAAAAGATTTTATTTCTGGAGCCAAATAAAATGAAATTATTTACAAGTTTTGTCTTTTCTCCATCTCTCATGATGTTGCTTATTGGTCCAGTGATGAGGATATTTGTTTTCTTGATGTTGAGATGTAATACATATCAAAGGCTGAAATCTTTGATCTTCTGCAGCCAACACCTCAAGTGCTCTTCACTTTTCTTTTTTTTTTTTTAGGGTTTCCAGTCATTCATTGTGGCACTTTTCTCCCTGCCTCTCCCCTCCCCCCAAATCACTCTTCTCCTCGAAAAGAAAAAGAAAAACTCTTTGATTGTTATGCAATTCCACCACCACCACCCCCAAGTTCACTCTACTATCAAGGCTTCACTCTGGACTTCTGTAATGACAAGAATACCCATTCATATATCCCTTTTAAACAGATCTCTCCCTCATCTCTTTCAATGCAATATACATCATTCCTTCTCTCAACCCTGGTGTCAGTCCCATTTTACAAAAGTGGCCCTATGCAATATTTGTCCTTTTGGGACCGAGATATTTCACTCAGCATAATGTCCTCCAGTGTCACTCATTTTGTATAATATTTCATGAGTTCCTTGTTTTTCAATGCTGCATAGTATTCCATTGTGTGAATATACCAGAGATTTTCTATCCATTCATTTGTTGATGGGCTCTTGGGTTGCTTCCAGCTCTTTGCTATTGCAAACCAAGCCTCAATAAACACTGATGTGCATATATATGATTGGGTGGCAGTTATGGTTTCTTTAGGATAAATTCGCAGTAGTGGAATTGCTGGGTCAAATGGTATTTCTATTTGCAACTTTTTGAGAATGTGCCATACAGCCTTCCATAGTGGCTGCACCATTCTACACTCCCATCAACAGTGAATAAGGGTTCCAGTTTCTCCACAACCTTGCCAGCATTTGATGTTTGCTGTTCTGTTAAATTTTGCAATTCTGACTGTGGTGAGATGATATCTCATAGTTGTTTTGAAGTGCTCTTCACTCTGAGCAAGTAAGGTTATGCCATCTGCATAATGCAAGTTGTTAATGAATCTTCTTTCTTCAGTCATTTTTGAACAATCTTAAGCAAGATTACTTGCATGTGATATTAATGATATTATTGAATAATTTTCACATCCTTCTTAATTTTTTTTAAAATTTTCACATTCTTTTGGTTCACATTTTTTTGGGAATGAAAGCAAAGCCATTCTGAAAACTTAGCCATTGAAAATCCTATGGAACACAATTCTACTTTTAAGGCACCGTAATGAGTTAGTATTCACTCTACGAATAGAAGCTTGCTTTGTTTTTAGGAACTCTGGTGTTGTAGAACATAGAGTATCAGGGTGGGAATTGTAAGGTTGGTGGTTGAAAATGCTCCATGGGAAAAATATAGAAAGTCTTATAAAGATATATGACATCAGAAACACTATGGAGGGGTTCTAGAATTCATAATACCACAAAGAAAACATTACCTTTGTGGTTGGTTAGCCTGTTTGCAGGGAGGTTTGGAGTTGTTTGCTTTTCTTTTTAATCTATGTCCAAAGATTATTGATACAAATCATTATTGAAAAATCCACCTTACAAGGAACCTCCAGGGGATGGAAAAGAGGTGCAAAACCCAAAGGAGTCTTTGAATGACTAGCTGCCAAAGCTAGTACATGTGTTCATTTCCCTTCTTTGTTTTATATTTGAAAATTTCAATAATAAAGAGTTGAAATATTGTTTGTAGTCCTAAAAAAAACAACAAACTCCCAAACCAAAAGCACATAAAACCAAGGAACCTCCAGGGGTACAAGCACTGTTGTTTCTATAACACATTGTGATTTACACACACACACACACACACACACACACACACACACAATTTTTGGGAAAAACTCTCCCAACTGTACAGTGTTGAGCTGGTATTGTACAGAAATTATTGGTCTAGAAATGTTAAACTTATTTTTCCCCATTTATTGAGGGATAAAACTTTGTTTATCTGATAGGTAAGATTTTATCTACATTGGTTTGCTTATAGAAATGAGTATTCTTTATTTTTTAAAGGAAAAATAACCATCAAAAACCTCTAGGGAAAGACATACTTGATAAAGTGATTTTAATGGCAAGTTCCCAGAAATAGAAATCCTATCATTGTCTTGCAACCATCTTGTAATGAACTGGAAAGTATATAAGCTTTAACCAGTCATGTAATTTCACATATATATTATCTTCCAATCCCTACTAAATCTCTACTCTCAGATATCTTGCCTTAAACTTCCTTCATCATCTTTCAGCCAAACATAGTTTTGTAGCTTTAGTTCATACTTCAACTGTAGAAGAGTGTTCTTGTTCCTAGAGAAATACTATTCACTCTGTGAACTTTAGACATCTTCTTACATCAGAAGAGCAATGATATCCCAGACAGAGTTGACTAAACTGAAGTCATCACAATTACAACATTTCCAAGATCAAACAACAAAAGTGCCTTTGTCCCATGAGAGATCACTGAATGATGAATTGGGTCATGCTTATGTTTTATGCTCTTTTGGTGGGCATAGCATAAAAAGCCGATACTTTAAGAAGTATCTCCTTAAGTAAAAAAAACCCCAAAACTACAAAACAGGGAATCCTTGGGAAGATGTCTTTCAACTTTCCAAGAAACAAACAGACAAGAGAAGAAAAAAAAATTAAAGGAAAAGTTTTTTTAATTTACTTTTTCTCATGCACTATCAGAAGTTAAAATCTTGATAATTTGATCTTTGTAGTATCTTTTTTTGTATTCCTGCACACCTAGCTAATACTGTTTTTTTAATAGATGAAAACAATAGATGTGGACTGTTATGCTTCAAAGATTTACAGACTATCCTATATATTTTCCTCAAATTTCAAAGCTAATTTTAAATTTTCATCCATAAAGTTAAAACAAGTCCATGAGAGCCAAAGTAAAAACTTGAGTATATCCTTAAATCTGAATTTAAAGACCATTTCAAGCACAGATTTGATACATTGAACACTAATTACAGAATACTAGAAAAATTGTGAGATGACATCCATGATGTCATACATGAAGACTAAAAGATCATTAAATGTACAGAAATGAAAGAAGAGACAAACTGGATATCTCTGGAACTTGCTCTGGAATATGAAGAAGTACAAGTAAATCTCTTTGACATCCATTTTGATGTTTTCTTTCGCCTCTGTTTTTGTAAGGAACTTTTGCTATCTTCATGGATGATATCAAGGACATCACAACTCATCTCGTCTTTGATCATTGGTGTTCAATACCTCAAATATATTCCTAAGATGATCCTGTAATTGAGATGGAATTTATTCAAGACCATATCTTTATTCCAGGGGACTTCTTTTAATTGAAACACTTGTTGCAGAAGATCAAGGAATGCAGCCTTTGGTATAGAATTGTATCTCAATGTCAAGGAAAAAAAAGAAGATTATTACCACTGGATTAATAGGCAGTATCATGGTGGGTGGAGAGGAGATTGAAACTGCCAACATCTTCATCTTACTTGGATTCACAATTAACAACCCTTGTTACCAGCAGTCACAGAACAAGGAGATGCACCACACTGCAAAGTTTGCAGTTAGGGACCTCTTCACATTGTTAAGAAGTAATGATGTCAGTTTGAGGACAAAAGTGTGTCTGATTCAGTCTTTCCAAACACTTGGTATGCATCTGAGAGCCTGACAGTGAATAAGGATGACAGAAGAATCAATACCTTTAAGCAGTAGTGTTGGAAAAGAGCACTGAATATCCCATGGTTGTCAAAAGATCAAACAGATGTATCTTGGAGGAGGTACAGCTGGAGTGTTCTTTAGAGGCAAGAATGATGAAGCTTTGCCTCACATACTTTGAACATGTTTCTAGGAGGGGCTATTCCTTGGAGAGTGACATGATGTTGGGAAGACTGGAGGGTTAGTGAAGAAGAGAAAGACCCTTAAAAAGATAGCTTGATGCAGTGACTTCCGCAATGGGTGTCAGGAAGTCACCCATGTCACTTCTTCTTGTGTGTGTCAGGAAGTGTGAGGATGGCACAGGATACAACAGTGTTCAGATATTTTGTTCATAGGGTTGCTATGAGTTGTACTCTACTAGATGGCACTTAACAACAACAACAACAGTAAAGTTAATCTGGAATATGAAAAAGAAATGATGAGGGAAGAGAGCTGATTAGTAGCAATATGAAGAACTATTTAGGGTACTTACTAATTGCTACCTGCCTTTTTAAATTCTTCAGAGGATAAAAGAAATGCCCAACTTAATAGTGAACCAGCTGCTATACTATACATATTCTCCCCAGCTACTGATCCTGGGCCAACCCAATCCAGCCTCTGAGCTCCAGATCTTTGTCCCTGTTCAATAGGAAGTAATGGAATGAAAATAGTCTGCTCTTCTTCTCATTAAAGAGGTTGGGATGTCAGGCCCAGACCAAGGCCGAAGGGGAGAAAGAAGGATTCAAAGAATATCAGCATGTCATCAAAGGATTTAAATGGTCTTGCCCACCTGGTTAAACCACAACGGGATGTCCTTCCCTTCCCTCCCTAAAGAACCTTACTATAAAAACCTGCCTTGATCCACTTTAGGGCCAGATTTTGCCCTGGTATATCTCTCCAGCCCAAGGTATTCCACTGGAATCCCCCTTAATAAAGCTACTTTGAGCTTTCAAAAAAATGGGTGTGGGGGGAAGAGAGCTGAGTGAAATATGGGACATCTTGAGAAGACAAAGTATTATAGTGAAATGTGCACAATAACAGTAGACAGGTTCAGTGGTGACTGATTTTATAGAACATAATGAAAATTATTTGTATACTAAAATGTATACTAGCTTTGTATCAAAACTAATATAAAATTAAAAGTGTGTATTTATGTCACTTTTAATAAAAATAAAAACATTTAAAAACCCATACAAGTCCATGAGAATAAAAATAAAAACTTGAAACTACCCTTAAATCTGAATTTAGAGACCATTTCAAGAACAGATTTGATACATTAAACACTGATTATGGAATACTAGAAAAGTTGTGAGATGACATCAATGATATCATACATAAAGACTCTAAAAGACCATATAGGAATGAAAGAAAAAAAATTGGATATTAAATGTCATTCTGGCACTTTCTCTGGAAAATGAAGAGGTTCAAGTTAGTCTGGAATATTGAAAAGAACTAAAGAAGCAAGGGAGCTGAAAAGAATATTTTATAGGAACATCTTGAGAAGACAAAGTTTTATAATGAAATGTGCAAGAACCTGGTTAGAAAACTCAATGGAAGGATACTATCTATATTTCCGAAGTTGAAAGAAGTCAGGAAAGACAGATTCAACCTTAAGTTACAGTAGTAAAAGAGTCTTCACACAAAAGATTAAAGAATGCAAAAAACATAAAAAAAGAAAATAGAAAGAATACACAAAGTCAGCACATAAAAATAATTGGTTAATGATCAATAATTTTAGGAGGTAGCATATGATCAAAACCTGCGCTATTAATGCCACTGTTCTAGAACAGGACTGACAGGGGAGTTGGGGAGAAACTACGAAAAGGGGATAAATAATGTGCACTGCATTGAAACAGATGAGGGAAGAGAATGTTTGAAAGGAATATATGATTAGATATTATTTGCATGACAACAGTTCAGAATAAGAGCTGCATAGTGAAGTGGACTGGGGAGGGGGAAGAAAATTGTGCAACAATGAAATACTTTTTTTTCAAAGAGAAAAGTGAACTGGGGGGACTGGGTAGGGAGGAAAATGTGCAATGAATGAATGGAAATCCAAGTTCTCTATAAACTTTCGTTAAAATATCAATTAAAATTTAAAAAAAGACCTTACAGTATTTTTTTTTTTTTAAATCAAACTCACACTGAAAAGCATTGGGGAAGAAGTAGGTCACACACGAAGCGATTGAATACCAATTCAGATATTTTAACAAATGGATACCACTCTGGAAGTGGACCCTTGTCTCTGCCAAGACGTTTGAAAACTACATGCTGAGTCAGCTCGAGAGACTAATAATTGTGCTCATTCCAAAGAAAGGTGATTCAATGTAAAGTAGAAATTACTGAACAATATCATTTACGAAGACGCAAAAAACCGCGTGCCATTCGTTCCGTTCCGGCAGGCCGCTCAGAGGAGGGGTTAGGCGGGGCAGCTTAGAAGCCAGCCTCCGACACACCGGTTCTGCAGGATGCATCACCTTCACTCGGGAAACATTACGACTAAACTTCAGAGACATTGATCCCAACATAAAGAACTACCATCAGCTGATGTGTTTGGAATCACAGAAGCCATGGAAGCCTCATGTAT
Organism: Elephantulus edwardii; assembly: GCF_000299155.1. Classification (NCBI taxonomy): domain Eukaryota; kingdom Metazoa; phylum Chordata; class Mammalia; order Macroscelidea; family Macroscelididae; genus Elephantulus; species Elephantulus edwardii. Next base: position 1,050,351 of record NW_006400181.1, on the reverse strand, counting down.
GTTATTAGATGGAGGGCTGGTCAAAGGGAGATTGATGTGAAGGGAGGGGATAGAAGTGGATGGGTATCCTGGTGGATGGTGGAGCAGGGAAATAAGTGGGTAAAGACGCGTGTGAGAAAGGCAGGGACAACACTGACACTAAAGTTAACACCGTAATAAGGGATATACCTTTAACATGCTGGTCTGTCTGATACTTCTCTAAATCTGAACATTCACATTAAGACAGACTAGGAAGAAGGATTGGCCATCCACTTCTGAAATAGCAGGCCTCTGAAAACTATGTACAAGGACAGAGCAGAGTTTAGGGCTATTGTACATAGGGTCACTATGAGTCGGTACATAACAACAACAACAACAACATCATTAATATCACACTGACATAAAATCTTGCTGGAGGAAATGTAGAAAATTGTTGTAGCACTACATTGACAAAGAACCGCCAAAAAGTTAAACCAGATTATACATAGAAATCTGGAATGAGAGAGAGAACTGGTGATGTCAGCTAATTCTTACCTGAAAGCAGAAAACAACAGAAAGATGTTTATGTATGTGTTATGGAAAGACATAAAAAGGTATTTTACTGTGTGAATCATAACAAATTATGAATGACATTTCAAAGAATGTGAATTCCAGACACTTTGTTGTACTTATGTAGAGTCTGTACATAAGCCAGGAGGTAATCATTGAAACAGAACAAGAAGAAAATGAAGAGTTAAAGATCAGAAAAAGTAGGTGGCATGGCTATATCCTTTTACCAAACTTAATCCAGATGCTGAGAAAATAGTGTAAGAAGTTTGTATATGAAGAAGAACACAGCATCAGAATTGGTTGTTGCTGGTAGATGTGCCATCGAGTGGACGACAGCTCATAGTGATGTTATGGACAATGGATGTGAACCTTGTGTCATCTTCATCTGTGATACGCTCTGGTACAGTGTTACATTTACTGTTTTAGTATATCTTACGGACAAACTTCCTCTCTTTGATGACCCTTCACCTTTCCAAGCATGATCTCTTTATTCAAGGACTTCTCTCTCTTAACATGCTGAAAATATGGGAGACAAAATTTCACCATCCTTGCCTCTGAGTAGTATCCTGATTGCACTTTCTCTAAGACATATTTTTTTACATATTCTGTAATCTTCTACATCACCATAGCTTAAAGGCATTCATTCTTCTTCTGCCATCTTAGTAATTTCCAAGTTTCAGGTACACAGCAAGTAATTGGAAAGACCTTGGCTTGAATGAGATGCACTTTAGTATTTGAACTGACATTAATACTCCTTAATAGATTGGAGAGGTCACTGACAGTGGATTTTTCCAATGCAACACACTTTTTGATTTATTTTGATTTATTCATTAATTCTTGCATTTCCCTCCCCCCACCTCTGTTCCCCTTCCCCCAGGCAGTTTGCAATGCACCTCTTGTTCTAGAATTTTGTCTTGACTGCTGTACCAAAGATGATGATTGTGGATCCAAGCAAATCACTGACAATGTGCCATTGGCCAAGTGGTGAAAATTATTGATTTCGTGATGCTGAGATGTAATCCAGTTTTAAAATTATTGACTCTTGATCTTATGCTACTTCGTGCAAGGATTCTGTTTCAGCCAGTTATCTTGGTACAGTGACTCTCTGTATTCCCTCCACCATCTTTTATTTTAAAATTTATTTTAAATTTTATTATTTTTGATTTTTTTTTTGTTTTGGTGTGTGTGTGTGTGTGTGTGTGTGTGTGTGTGTGTGTGTGTGTACCATCAAATTGGATCTGATTGGTACAGGAGAAGATTGCTCCTCCTTTTCCAGCAGAACATCTGAATCTGGTGGATTCGAACTGTGTAACTCTGGGATTGCAGTACAGCTTCTTGCCACTAGGCCTTCCATCATATTTTGATGTTTCCTGGATTATTCAAGATTTTATTAATAGCATTCACCAATATTGCAACTTGAGATTTATGATTGTTTTTTAGTTCTTTTAGCTTGAAAAATGTTAAACTAATTTTTCCTCCTTTCCTCCCTAACCCTAGCTCTTAGTACGTTTCATTCTAATATTTTGCTTAAGTTTGTTGAACTGCCCCTTGAAATCTTCTATAAATCTCTTTTACTTTGGCATTCAGCCCCTTTGGTTTGGAGTCTTGGCATTCTAGTGCACTTTTCAGAGTTTGTCTTGACATTCATTTTGTCTGAACTTATAACAGTACCTAACAGCAACCATGGTCTTTTACAGTATTTTCAGATTTGACTCACTTTGTAAAAATTCATTGTTCTTGAATAAAGAAGGCCTTTGAGGAAAGCAAACCTATTGAGCCACCAAACTTACAAATAGAACCAGAAAAGTAGGTTTACTGGGGGGAAAAAGTCAACTCAAAACTTTCCACAGTTACTCAGCATGATTATGGAGAAGTTATCACAGGGTCTGAGGACCAAACAAATGTCACTTAGCAGGCTGGAGGCGTGTGATGTCAGTTTTACAACTATGCCATTTATTTGAATAATCCTGAACTTATTAATACCACCCTATCATTTTTAAATCTGTCATTGTTTATGATAATTGTGTATTTTGAGAATCTTTCAATCTAGGAGACTTATGTGCTAGCAGTATATTGAACATATTCTGTTGTGATTCATAGACTTTTCATTGGCTAATTTTTTTTTGAAACAGATCACCAGGGCTTTCCTTCTCGTTGCCATAGCCTGGACGCTTTCTGAGAGCCGTTCATTATGGTGTTCCTGCTGCTAATTGAAATCTCTCTCTTTCTAACTCTTATTTCTTTTGGTTCATAACTGACTCAAAGATTTCCCTCCATTGGGTTTTGAGGCTATTATGGATGGGAGAAGGTTCTCTATCTTTCTCTGGCTAAAGCTATGCGAAAACATTTCTGATAAATATATTTTGCACAATGGATGCCTAGGAAAAGACATGTTTGATAAAGCAGTTTTAATAATAGATTACCAGGGGAAAAATTCTTTTCTGTCCTGTGGTTAAAGGAAAAGCATGTAGGCTTGTAGTTATGAATCTTTAACAGATCAGGTTAAGATTAAGAATTCCAGATGATTTGTGGGGTCACATGAAGGACATTATACATGAAGAAAGCATGTTGTTGTTGTTGTTATGTGCCGTTGAGTTGCTTGCGACTCATAGCAACCCTATGCACAACAGCCCGAAACCCTGCTCTGTCCTGTGCCAATCGCACTGCCTCTGACACACCCATCCAGATTACCCCAGTCACGGAGTCAATCCACCTCATTGAGGGTCTTCCCCTCCTGCGCTGTCCTTCCACCCTCCCAAGCATGATGTCCCTCTCCAAAGACCGGTCCCTCCTTACAACATGACCAAAGTATGTTAGATGAGGCCTCAGAATCCTTGTCTTCAAGGAGCAGCCTGGTTTAACCCTCTCCAGGATGAATCTGTTTGTTTTCCTAGCAGTCCATGGTATTCTCAATACTCTTCTCCAGCACCACAGCTCAAAGGCATCAATTCTCTTTCTATCCTCCCTAGTCACTGCCCAACTCTCTGATGCATAACAAGTGATTATGCAAAGACCATGGCCTGTATCAGACACACCTTAGTCTCCAGAGTGACACCATTGCTCTTCAGTACTTTGGAGAGATTCCCTAACAGCAGCCTTTCGCATCACAATTATGTCTTTTAATTTCCTGGCTGCTGGTGCCAAGAGTGTTGACCGTGGAGCCAAGCAAACTAAAGCTGTGTACAATCTCAATCTCTTCACCATCCATTTTGATGTTGAAGAAAGCATAAAATCATTTAAAATACCAAAATCAATGTCAGAAGAGACTCAGTGCCACAAAAGCTCCTGGTATTTGACATATTAGTGACATTTTTCCGTAGTTGGGGTAATAACATATAAACTAGCACAGTTCAACAAACTTATAAGGAGGTGGCAGCGAAGATAATAATTCACTCTGATGTTGTTCCAACTAGAAAATGGTTAAGTTTTATGACACATTTTGAGGGAAAGGATACTAAGACAGACATTTGGTTCAGCTATGGACATGGTTAACAAGACATAGTAACTATATCCTTTCACTCCTCTGTCAGAAACAAAGAGAGGAGTAAACACCACGCACCTTGGGGACCTCTCAGAACATTGCACTGTTGGAGTGATTTTTTTTTTTAAACTGAGTCCTTTTTCCAACTTGAATCATTAGCTTCTCACACTTAAAGGAATATATAATGCCAGTTTACTTTTACAGATGAAGAAACAGAGAGATGAAAAACTCTGTTACATTTTCAAGGTTAATTACCCAAAAAGAGGTGGTTCGAATCCATCAGCTTCTCTGAGGGAGAAAGATGGGCAGCCTCTTCCTGTGTGACTTACAGCCTCTGAAAAAAAAATCACTGGAAGTTCAGCTAGGAGGCGGTTTCAACTCAATGGCACATATTTCCTGCCTGAGTCAAAACAATTTTTATTTTATTTTAAAAAATAATAATTTCATTTTATATTGGTTTGCTTACAAAGTTCATACATATTATGTTTCACACAATTCTTCATTTACTTTATGTTTCATACAATCATTATCATGCATTATGTTTTCTAAATTTAATCACCATTGGACCGTGCCTGTCATTACTCTATCTTTTCAGGTCCCTGCTGAATCTTTACCAATTTTTTTTTTTATTTTCTACTAATTTATTTACAAAATTCAAATACATTGTTAATAAGAACTAATTATTTCAATTTCCCTCACCCTGCCCCCATCAAATTGTACAACCCCATGATTAATCCCCTTCCCCATGCACATCCTCATCCCTCAGTTTCCACCCTCTCCCACCCCTCTTGGATCCTTATACTCCTTCTACAATAATGGTTTTATACAATATTTACCCTTGTGGGACTGAGTTAGTTCATTCAGCATAATGGTCGTCAGTCCCTTCCAAGTTAGGTAATAATTTACAAAATCATTGCTACTGTGTATTGCATAGTATTCCATTGTATGAATGTACCATAATTTCTCAATCCAACCCTTTTTTAAAAAACAAATATTTTTTTAAATTGTAATTTTAACAAATGTTTACAGAAAAGTTAGATTTTAATTCATTAATTGTTGAACATTTTCATCCTCCCTTCCCCCTTCCTCAGTTCACTCTTATTTTTAAAAATATTTATTCATTCATTGTTGCACGATGACCTCTCTCCCTCGCTCCCCCCCAGCCCTCTTTACAATGTACCTCTTATTCTGGGCTATTGTACATATAATGCCTGATTATATATTCCTTTTAAACAGATACAAAACTCTTTAATTTAGAGTTCAGAGCATCTATTCTGAAATCACTCAGTAATCCATGGCATTTGTGGTAAGGATTCCTTTCCATACTCCAATTTTGAGATTACAACTGTCCAGTTGTTTTTTTTTAAATTTATTTTTATTTTATTATTTTTGTGTGAGTGTACCATCAAATCAGATCTGACTGATACAGGAGGAGATTGTCCCTCCTTCCCCGGCAGAGCATCTGGTGGATTCGAACTGTGCGCCTCTGGGGTTGTAGTTGCAGCTCCTTACCAGTAGGCCACCAGAGCTCCCCTACGACTGTCCACTTTTATGATTATGCAAGTTTGTTCTTACATCACTAGTAATTTTCTACATTATTGGTTTTGTTTTCAGAAACTTTTTTCTGTCTAAAAATTTAACGTACAGTTCTTACATTAGATTTGCTTTGACTCTACAGATTTTATTGATGGCATTTGTGCTCTAGCCTCTTATACTTCTAGGATATTTTGTAGAGATATACGTTGGAAAAAGTACCTTTGCGTACAATTGATCTTTTTGGGATTGCATATCTATGCTTTCTACTTTTGGGATAGGAGCATATTTATAATTCCTAAACTCAGGCAGGTAAAAGAAAACAAGTAAGTTGATCAAAGTACACCTTGGATATTCCCTTTCATTCTAAACGCTTTCATAGAAGTTATTTTATCTGTTTGAAAGGAAAACTCCTTTGAAACTGTAATAAGAAATACAAATTTATTAAAAAATTTTGTTTTCCATTTATTCTATACTCACGATCAGGATGGCGTTGGCTTTTTGGGCTTTGCACTTACTTGTCTTCACAGATTTCTTCCAAAAAAAGACAACAAAATTTCAGGTGCACATTACTGTATTGAAATAAAGATGAATATAACAAAACTTGGGTTATATTCTTTTAGAACACAGTTTAGAAGATTCCTTGGGCCCTTTGGAGTGTCGCGCGGACTTTAGGCACTGCGCTTCGTACCCTTGACGGATGCTGAGTTCTGCTTAAAACATGTGGCGCCCAAAGGTAAATTGACCTAGGCGGCATAAGTGACCGCTCCGCATATAACCAAGATTTATCTATCTAAATTCTTCAAATGCAAGATTTATTTGTCACTGGCTTTTATTGTTTGATCCCAAAGCTTTTTCATGACATTTTTCACTTCTGCATTTCTCAGGGTGTAGATTAAAGGGTTCAACATAGGGGTTATTAGGGTACAGAATACAGTCACAGCTTTGTCAGCAGTGAAGGTGGTCACGGGTCTTAGGTACAGGAATGAACAGGGCACAAAGAATAAGATGACAACAGTGACGTGGGAAGCACATGTAGAGAGGGCTTTTCGGCGTCCTTCAGAGCTGTAAGACCTCAGGGAGTGCAGGATGATGATATAAGAAATGATTAGCATAGAAAAAATAAGCAAACAGAGTGACCCGCTATTGGCAGTAATCAGGGGCCCCAAGATGTGAGTGTCTGTGCAGGCCAGCTCCAGAACAGGGATTAAATCACACATAAAATGGTCAATGACATTAGGGCCACAGAACGGTAATTGGAGTATGAACAAAAGCTGGATCCCTCCATGAATAAAGCCCAAAATTCCAGCCATTCCCACCAGGAAAGTACAGAGAGGCTTACTCATGATGGTCGCATAGTGTAAAGGTTTACAGATGGCCACATATCGGTCATAGGCCATTGCAATTAATAAGATGATCTCGGCAGCAGCAAAAAAATGTTCGGCAAAGAGCTGAGTCATGCAGCCATGGAAGGAGATAGTGCTTTTCTCAGAGATCAAGTCAAAGATCATTTTGGGAGCTATGGAGGTGGAGTAGAAACCATCGATAAGGGACAAGCAGGACAGGAAAAAGTACATGGGAGAGCCCAGGGCTGGGCTGATGAGGATAGTGACTGAGATGAGCAGATTACCTGCCAAGGTGAACAAGTAGGTGATTAAAAGTACAGGAAATAACAGCTTCTGCAGTTGTGGATTCTGAGTCAGGCCCAGCAGCATGAATTCTGTGACGTTTCTCATCCTTCTAACAAGGCAGCTTTTGACGAGGGCATGTGGTCTATCTGAGAAGGTGACAGTGCTTATTAGCAATGATATTTCTAGCTCAAGAAAAAGATTTTCATCACTTTTCTTTGTCTTGATGTCTGAGATTGATAAAGCTACCTTTGTCATTTTTCTACAGTCCCAAAGGAAAACAATATGTTGTTAACCGTCTCCTTATTTGTATTAATGACATAGTAATAATACTTTACAAGAGTCTTTAAAAAAGTAAGCTGGTGTTATGAAGGATCATTTATATATAATTGGCTTCCAAACATCCTCTCCATCTCTGAGTTTCCCAAATCGTATGGTTTGCTTTCCTTCTTCGTTAGTGATGAATTTCATAAATAATAATAATAATTTTGGAAGTCACACTTGCTATTTTGTATCAATATTTATAGGTATAGACTCATAACATTCCTTTAAAAGTCATTTGTTTATAATTTATGAACTTACCGAAGTGTGCTATGTGAGCTTTGCTCTTAATCTATTATGTCTTTCTGTCAGTTGAATTCACACGCATAGACAGAGACAGAGCTAAAGATGGGGAATTTTTTTCCTTTCAAAATGGCCCAGGACAATTTTTATAGTAGCCTATCAACTAGTCTTGATTCAATAGCTGTACTATGCATGAACATTTTTATTCTTTTAAATTTTTTAAAATTTTACTATTACTTTTTATTTATTATGTTATTATTATTAATTTTAATGGAAATTTACAGATATTTTGGATTTTCATTCATTCGTTGTTGCACTTTTCTCTCTGGCCATCTTTCCCCTCCAGTTCATTCTTCTCTTTGAGAAGTAAAAAAAAAAAATTCTTTAATGTTATACAATTCCTCTGTCCAAGTCTACTCCTCTGTGCATTCTTCGTTCTGAACTCATGTCATCACAATAATACCTAATCATATATCTGTTTTAAACAGTTCTCTCCCTCATCTGTTTCAATGCAGTATATGTAATGTATCCTATCTTTCTCAGTCTCCCCCTAACACCTACATCAGACCCGTTTTACAGCAGGGGCACTATGCAGTATTTGTCATTTTTGGACAGATACTTCACTCAGCATAATGTCCTCCAGGATCATCCATTCTGAAGAAGATTGCATGAACATTTTTAACATCAGTATTTCTATTAAATCCATCCTTGAATGTGGACATGTAGGTAGTGTGAAGTTCTCAAGTATGTGCACAGCATTTCCTTAAATAACATAACAAAGAATCTTATGTCATATATAGAATCATGCTCTAAATTATGTATGTTTTCTCACTTGTGGTTTATAGATGGAAAGAAATAATTGGAAGGATGGAAGGAATTGACAGGACAGAAACAGTAGGGCAATATAAGATGATACTGACTTTTTTTCTTTAGCCACATATTTAATCAACAAAGATAAACTTAGAAGTTGCATTGCTATCTGTATGTTCATTTGTTTCAGAATGATCTGTATATGGATTTTCATGAATGAATATATGCTATTATAAATGATCATATCTTATTATTTTCCCTCTTATTTTCTTAATACCTGCAAATATATAGCAAAATCTTTCCTAAAATATAGAGAGACAGAAAATTAAGTGTGATGGACATCATGACTTCAATAAAGATGGCAACAAATCTTTGTTATTCAAGATATCTCAGGTTTTTAATGGTTTTTTTCCATCCATGATCTTTTATTCTTATTAGATTAACAAATTCTCACATTAATCTAGCAAAGTGGATGTTAACAAAAGGAAAACACCACTTCCAGTTAGTACAAGTAGAAATCTCAGGGACAGTCTACTACTTTTTCTCCAGCTGGTCTAAAACAATTTCGATAGTTATTAACCGAGTCTGGACTGGCAACGTCACATACAGAATTTTCCTTGATATTTGAGATGTTGCATTTTTCTGTCCCCTCAGTGGAGACTAATAATTTATTCATTTATTCAGTAAGTCTATTTTTAAAACTTAGTATTGACCAGACATCTGTGAATGGTAGGATGAAGTGTAGTGACTATGAATGCTATCATTATTTGTGCAAATCTGTAATCAGTTTCACGATGCCATCAGAAAATAATTTCAAAAGACATTTTCCAACCAAATTCTTTTTCAAGGAAAAACTCTGTGTTTCCTCCATGGCTGATCCACTGAATGCTCTTGATTTCAAAGAAGAATTACCGGCAGAGTCAGAGCTCGACTCTCATACAGTCAAAGAACGAGTGATGCGTTTCCTAACATGACCTAACTCACCGGTGAATGGTAAAGTCTTGAATGAGTCAACTCTTTGTCTGTTAACCGCAGATTTCCTTGAAAACTATAAAATGAATGGCAATTTAACGATAATGATAAAATTGACATGTGAGACAGTAAGGGCAACACATTTCTTTCTATAGCATGGAGTTGACAGTTATATGTCTAGAGTTGGTAAGTCAAAATGAAAGAAATTTTTCCAAATGATAATGTGTGCCAGCAGAAGAACAAGACTCAGACTATCTAGGAATGTGTTTTACTTCTGCCCCTTAGTTGGGTAAATGAATGTATTCTGTACTTTAGTTTCTGCATCTACAGAACAGGTATAATATATAGGGCTGTTATGAAGAGAATATCAATACTATTGGAGTGTTTAGAATAGTGCCTGGTTCACAGTAAAATGAATTATGGTGGTTAGAGATAGTATGTTTAATTTAGGGCTGTTGTACTTAGTTAGGGTAGCTATGAGTCGCAGGCGACTCGACGGCACATAACAACAACAACAATATCAAGAAAGCTTAAATATCACCCTCAATCAATTTAGACTATATAAATTCTTCGGGATTGAAAGCAGGAGTGGCATCCACTTTTGAAACAGCTTGTCTCCAGAAACTCTATGAACTTAGAGAAATGATGAAAGTTATACAAGTGTTCAGGTCTTTCGTTCATAGGATTACTATAAGTCATCTATGACTTGACTTAACAACAACAACAACAACTACTACTACTACTAGTTTATAAGTCACAGAGTTCAACCATAAAGTTATTTCAACATGATTAACTTGACTAAATAAAATGAATCTATTTGAGATTTTGAAGAAAAAAAGGAATTATCACCGACCTGGGTCTACTTCCTTGTTGACTCTTCAGTTTTTAGATTGGGCCCATTCATCAGTGTCTTCCCTTTTGAGCTTTTGCGAAACAGCCACAGATAGATTCAATGAGCTTGAAATGCAAACATTTTTAGGGAAAAAACCCCACCATATTAAAATCTTATATATAGAAATTCTTCTCTCTTCAGATAGCCATCCCAAAGATTGGAAATTTTAATTTATTTTTTTATCCCCATTTGCAGTCTGGGTTTGCTAAGATAATAAACCATTTTAGTTAGGAAAGCTAAATAGCCTCAGAATTTATTTTTTGTTCATTTTCTTAGCTTGTTATGGAAGTATCAGTAAATATATATATCTCTATAAAAATATATGTTGTTGTTGTTGTTGCTATGTGCCATCGAATCGCTTGCGACTCCTAGCTACCCTATGTACAAGGGCCATAGACATCATCCTATCCTGGGCCAACCTCGCTGTCTCAAACACACTCATTCCCACCACTCCACTCACAGAATCAATCCTTCTCATCGAGGGTCTTCCTCTCCTTTGCTGCCCCTTCACTTTCCCAAACATAACATCCTTCTCCAAGGACCAGTCCCTCCTTGCAACATGCCCAAAGTATGTCAGACAAAGCTTCAGAATTCTTGACTCCAAGGATCATTTCAGCTTCACCTTCTCTAGGACAAACTTGTTTGTTCTCCTAGCAGTCCATGGCATATTCAACACTCTTCTCCAGCACCATAGGTCAAAGGCATCAATTATCCTTCTCTCATCCCCATTCTTTGTCAGCTTTCCAATGCATAGCACATAATTGAGAAGCCTATAGCATATATATCTTTAAAAAATCTATCTATCTATCTATCTATCTATCTATCTATCTATCTATCTATCTATCTAAGAAAGAGAGAAATATTGTGTTTGAATGAATAAATAACCTAATATATGGTGGCTCTGATGACCTAGTGCTAAGGAGTTGCACTGCCAATCAACAAGGTGCTCCCTGGAAGAAAGAGGAACAATCTCTTTTCCGGCAGTTTACAACCTCTGAGAACCAACTTGAGGGTCAGCTCTGGGACAGTTCCTACGTGACGGCAAACAGCATAACAATAAGTGATATACTCAAATGACAATACCTATTAAATTTTGAGAATAATGCAAAGATTTTCAAGTCACGAAAAACAAGTATACAATGTATAAGTTAATCAAGTCCCTGTAATTAATCATTGTTTTGTTAAACTAACTTTACCAAATTTTTCATTCATCAAAATCCATGAATATGGAAGAGAATTCCCTTCATTTGTGATTCATACCTTTTGATTGTATTTTCATAGAAATTCATGAAGTTTGTGAGCAATCTCTTTTTCCACACAATTCTGGGCTTTTTTTATATTGGCTCTTTTGCTATCATTTGCTCAAAGGCTTTCTTAATTGGTTCTAGGGAAATGATTAAGTAGAGAGTCACATAATGTAGGACTAGGTAGGGAGATGCTTAAGTAGAATGTCACATAATGTAGGACTTGGTAACACAATGACCTCTCAAGTCATCAGGGGTTTAATAATTGGCCTTCTTGGAACATTTGCTGAAGCACCAGCCAAAGTCTTTAACTTACACTTATTAGGCAATCACAAACATCATTAGAGGTCAGGTTTTTTACATAAAGTTGAATATGGGTTAAAGATAGGTCTCTGGCTGAAGTTCAGGTTTAGACTTGGGACAGTAGGTTGGAAACATTCTTTATGAGATTGTGTTTTTCTTTGTGGCATTGGTTAACCTGTCATAAGTTGCATAGTTGGTTTTAGGAATAAATGAAAGAATGAATTTCTCTCTGAAAACATGATGGTCTAAATGACATTATAGTCTTGAAAATGGAAGCATCAATTTTCAACATTTTGGGTTTAAGTATCTTGAGGTATTGTGATGTTTTTATTAATGGCCACTAAAGGAACTATCTATCATTCATAGGGTTCCTTTATTGTTCATGGGTCATGTTTAAAATAAAGAAAAGTGTGTGTTAGGGATGTATCCTTTCTTCATATCTATTTAATCTGTATGCAGAACAAAAAAAGAAATAAAATAAAACAACAAAACCCCAAATCCTTCTATTTTATGAAGAATGCAACATTAGGATTGAAGGAAGACTTATCAACAACCTATATTATTTACATAGATGATACAGTCTCGCTTGCCAATGTTGAAAAAGACTTAAGATGCCTGGTACTGAAGTTCAAAGAATAGCCCCTTCAACATGGACTATATTTCAGCATGAAGAAAACAATAATCCTCAGAATTGGGCTAGTAGGAAACATCGTGATAGATGGAGAGAAGATTGAAGTTGTCAAAGATTTTATCTTGCTTGGATCCACGTTCAGCTTGATATAATTAGTACTAGTCAATCTCTCGGTTCAAGCAGTTTAAAAAAACCCAAAGATGGGTTGTGTTAGGGAAATCTGCTGCCAAGGACATCTCCAAGATATTGAGGAGCAGTGATGTCAGTTTGAAGACTATGGCACAACTGATTCAAGTCATGGTCTTTTCAATTATTTGTTATGCACCTGAAAGTTGAACAGTGACTAAGGATGAAAAAAGAAGAATTAATGCCTTTGGGCTGTAGGGTTCTGGAGAAGAATCTGTAAATCCTATGAGAACAAACAGACTTGTCTTGGAAAAAGTACAGCTAAATGCTACTTAGAGACAAGGATAATGAAACTTCATCTTACTTATTTTGGGCATGTGATTAGAAGGAGCTAGTCCTTGCAGAAGAACATCGTGCTTGTAAAAGGGAAGGGTCAGCCAAAGAGAAGATGCTCAAAAAGATGAATTTATACAGTTACTGTAACAATGGGCTAAACTTTATCAGGGATGGTGAGGATGGCAAAGGAGAGAGTGGGGTTCAGATCTATCGTTCATAAGTTCCTATGAGTTGTAGTCAACTTGATGACATGCCATAACAACAGGGATCTTTGATAGCAGGATTCCATGATACCAAAGATTAAGTGATTTAAAAGTCAATAAATGTATTAACTTCCTTCTAGATGGGCACTTATGATAGAATCTACTCATGTATGTGGGAAAATGCAATTTTTGCTTGGAAGTTCCTAGTGACTCAAATGGTCTGCTCTTGACTAATTATCTAAAGGCTCATAATCCAAGCTACTCAGTAGCACAGCAGAAGGTTGAGCCTTCTGGTAGTGATCCATTTCTGTAAGCATTACAGGCAGGAACATGATATGGAGAAGTTCGACTCATGACGTTAAGATGGGTCAGAATTATAGCAACTAACAACAACCCTATTTTTCCACCCTACAAAGAGAATTACAGGAACTTAGAATTAAAATTATATTGGATCACCTTTCTTGGGAATGAGAGCAAATATGGACCTCTTCCAATCTATTGGCCAGGCAACTTCCCTTCAAATTTCCTAGCATATTCTGGTGAGTACATCCAGGGCTGTATCTGTTAATTGAAACAAGTTGCTCATTATGCCATTGATTCCTGGGAATCAATGCTTTTGGTGCAGCTTCAACACCCTCTTTTACTACCATTGGCTCCTACTCATCAAGTACTTCCTGAATTTTTCCATATCAGTCAGTTCTTTTTTGTACAATGATTCTGTGTATTCCCTCTATCTGCTTTGGATGCTTTCTGAGTCATTCAGTATATGGCCCATAGCATCTTTCAATATTGTAACTCAAGGCTTAAATTTGTTTTTCAGTTATTTCAGCTTGAGAAATGCGGTATGAATTCTTCCCTTTTCTGCACATTCCATTATAGTACTTTGCTTTGTATTTTTGAGTTACCCTTTGGAAGAAATCCATATTTATTACCATTTTCAATAAAGGTGATCTAACAGGATGTGGAAACTATTGAGCAATATCATTAATATCACACACACAAACAAAATACTGCTGAAGATCATTCAAAAGTGACTAGAACAGTACATAGATAAGGAACTTCCAGAAGTTCAAGCAGGGTTTAGAAGAGGCTGTGATACCAAGAATATCATTGTTGATGTCAGATGAATCCTGGCTGAAAGTAAAGAACACCAGAAGAATGTCTATTTATGCTTTATTGACTATGCAAAGGCATTTGACTATGTGGATCATAACAAATTATGACTAACATTAAGAAGAATGGGAATTCCAGAGCACTTAATTGTGCTCATGGTGAAACTTATATCTAGACCAGGAGGCTGTTGTGTGAGTAGAGCAAGGGAACCTACATGGTTGAAAATAAGGAAGGGAATGTGTTAGGGTTGTATTCTCTCCCCATACCTATTCAATCTGTATGCTGAGCAAATTATCCAAGAATCTGGACTCTATGAAGGGGAGTGTGGCATCAGGATTGGAGGGAGACTCATCAATAACCTGCATTATGCAGATGACACAACCTTGCTTGCTGAAAGTGAGGAGGACGTAAAGCATTTGTTGCAGAATATCAAAGAATACGGCCTTCAATATAGATTGCATCTCAATGTCAAGAAAACAAAGATTCTTACCACTGGACCTATAGGCAACATCATGATTGATAAAAGGTTGAAACTGTCAACAACTTCATCTTATTTGGCTCCACAATTAACACTCTGGGTATGATCAGTCAGGAGATCAAGAAACATATTGCATAGGGAAAGTCTGCAACCAGGGACTTCTCCAAATCATTGAGGAGTAATAATGCCAGTTTGAGGACTAAGGTGTGTTTGATTCAGGCCATGGTCTTTCTTATTACTTGCCATGCATCAGAGACCTAGCTGGGCAACGAATAAGGATGACAGAAGAAGAATTGATGTCTTTGAGCTATGGTGTTGGAGAAGAGTGTTGAATATCCCATGGATTGCCAAAAGAAAAAACAAATATGTTTTGGAGCAGTTGCAGCCAGAGGGTTCTCTGGAGGTAAGGATGATGAGATTTCTCTTCACATATTAGGTAAGTTGCAAGGGGGGTCTATTCTCTGTAGAGGGACAGATGGTCAGAAAGGTAGAGGATTGTCATAAAGGCAAAGGAGAAGACTGTTGACCAAGTGAATTGACGCACTGACTGCTGCCATGGACTCTTGTGTTTCAGAAAGTGTGACGATGGCACAGGGTTCATGTCTGTTGTGTACAGGGTCTCTATGAGTTATAGTCAATTCCATGGCACCAAACAATAACAAGAAGATTAAAGTGAGGAACGTGATGGATTTGTAATGAGTCTGAGTATTAGAAGGTGTGCCAAGTGTGTATGCGGAACCCCTTTGCTGAGACTGAGAGATTTACTGTATCTTAGCATTTAAGAAAATCTCTTTCAAATAATTAGTTGAACACAAAATACAAAGTACACCAACTTTAAAGAATAATTTACAAAAATCACCAACCCAACACACACACACACACACACACAGGACTTCTAAGGTGAGAACAAGAGAGAATATGCTTTTCAGAGTTCTTATAGTATCTGTTTATAATCATCCAGAGAAATTAGAGATGAACCATAAACAGAAATATGTCCATCTATGAATATAGCAGCATTATTCATAATAGCTAGAAATAAAAACAATTCAAGTGCCCATAGTAGAGGAATGTATAGAGAAACTAGTATATTCACACAATGGAATGCTAGGTAGCAATATCTGAAATTTGAAATACTTGTCAAACGTGACACAGAATGAGTCTAGAGAGCTTTATGTTGAGTGAAATAACCCTGTCACAAAAGGACAAATACTGCATACAACCACTTTTATGAAAATAGGAAAATAATTGAGCATTATATGTATGGATGTTCAAGGGGAAAGATGGAAGGGGAAAGAGGAAGGGAAAAATCACTGGGATAGCAACTCTGGTGAGTGGGTTGAGGGGGTGAAGAAATGGGAAAGACACAATGGGGATTTAAAGAGATGAATTGGTAAAGCATAGGTCAATAGTAATCAAGCAATAAAATCAATGCATATGTATGTAAGTCAATGTAAAAAACGCCACCAAATTTTAATAATAAAATGAAATCACCAGGTTTTATTAGAAAACTACAAGACTGGAACAAGGAAGTGTGGTCTATCTAAGGGTATCTTTCAACTCTTAACCCAACATTTCCCCCCCAAATCTTACCAGAAAAAGTCTCCCCTTGAGCATAAACATGTTGTGATTTAACAAGTAAGAAGCAGTTTTTAACCCACTGTTAATTGCTCACTCTTTCCTTTGGTCTCATGAATATTAACCACCACCTTTTTTTTTTTTTTTTAACTTCATGACTATACCTCAATACATCTTCTTGGAATGAATAATCTAGCTAAGTGGAATTGCAGTATCTTCAATAAGCATGTTTTAAGAATTTTCCAAGAAGTATGCAGACAAAGGAGGAAGAGAACTAAAGTTTCATGTTTGCTTCATTTCTGATCCTTAGTTTCCGAGTTTGCAAAGTGATAATTAAAAATAGTATTAAATTTGAAGGGCATATGAGAATTTAATGCCAGAAGGTTACATGTAGTAACCCCACCACTCACTGATGCCAAATTGATTCTGACTCATGATATCTCTCAACAGAATATTTAAGGCTATAATCTTTTAAATGATTTTTATTTTATATCAGTTTGCATGCAAAATTCTTATGCCTTGTGTTTTCTTTATATATTGTGTTTCACGCATTCCACTATTCAGATCGTGTTTCATAGTATCATAGTGATCTAGTTCCACTATTAACTCACCTTTTCAGGTCCCCACTGGATCTTTCCTCATTCCTTCCACCCCTCACTCTGCACTCATAACTCTGTGACCTCACTCCTCCATCCCCTCTCCCTCTTTTCTCTCCCTTCCCCCCTTTGGACTTTATTATATGTCTTACTACTCATCCTTCTATTTTTAAAATATGTAGTATTTGTTGTTATGAGATGGAATTCATTCAGCATAATGCTCTCCAACCTCTCCCATGTTATATAGCATTTTTCAAAATCATTGTTCCTGATTCCTGCATAGAATTCCATCATGTACATGTACCACAATTTCACAATTCATTTGTTTGTTGATAGGCATTTTGGCTGTTTCCATTAACGCGGCTATGACCATTGGTGTACAAATCTCTGGCTGTGTCTTGGTTCTTTTTCCCTCGGGGTATATTCCTAGCAGTAGAGTAGCTGGGTCATATGGAATCTCTATGTTCAGTTTTTTTTGGAAACACTGTTGTTGTTAGGTGCCATTGAGTCAAGTATGACTCATAGTGTTCCTATAAACAAAATATCAGAACCCTGTTCTATCCTGTACCATCCTCACACTTCCTGACACACAAGAGCCCGTTGAAGCAGTCACCGTGTCAATCCACCTATTTGAAGGTCTTCCTCTCCTTCGCTGACCCTCCACCCTTCCCAGCGTCATGTCCTTCTCCAAGGTATAGTCCCTCCTAGCACACGCCAAAGTATGTGATTCTTTCTCATCATTCTTGCCACTAAAGAGCACACCAGCTACACCATCTCCAAGACATCTCAGTTTCTTCTCTTGGCCATCCCTGGGATGATCAGTGCTCTTCTCCAACAACACAGCTCAAAGGTGTCAATTATTTTTTCTGTCATCCTTATTCATTGTCCAGCTCTCAGATGCATAGCAAATGATCGGAAAGACCATAGCCTGAATCAGACACACCTTAGTCCTCAAAATGACATCATTACTCCTCAATAATTTGTAGAGGTCCCTAACTGCAGATTTCCCCAGTACAATGCACCTCCTTATTTCTTGACTGCTCATGCCAAGGGTGTTAATTGTGGATCCAAGCAAGATGTAGCTGTTGACAGTTTCAATGTCCTCTCCATCCATTATGATGCTGCCTATCAATTCAGTGGTAAGAATATTTGTTTTATTAACATTAAGATGAAATCTACACTGAAGACTTCAGTCCTTAATCTTCTGCAACAAGTGCTTCAAGTCTTCCTCACTTTCAGCAAGCAAGTTTGTGTCATCTGTATAACACAGGTTATTGATGAGTCTTTCTCCAATCCTGATGCCGTTATTCTCTTCATAGAGTCCAGCTTCTTGAATAATTTGCTCAGCATACAGATTGAATAGGTGTGGAGAGAGAATACAACCTTGGTGCACTCACTTGCCCTGCGTTATTGTCACAACAGCCTCCTGATCCAGCTATAAGTTCTGCATGAACACAATTAAATGCTCTGTGATTCCCATTCTTCTCAATGTCACCCACAACTTGTTATGATCCACACAGTCTAACAACTTTGCATAGTCAAGAAAACACAAATAGACATTCTTCTGATTTTCTTTACTTTTAGACAGGTTCCATCTGACACTAGCAATGACATTTCTGGTGCCATGGCCTCTTATAAATCCAGCTTGAACTTCTGTCGGTTCCATATCTATGTGCTGTTCTAGCCATTTTTTAATGATCTTCAGCAGTATTTTGCTTGTATGTGGTATCAGTGGTATTGTTCAGTGGTTTTCACATTCTGTTGGATAACATTTCCTGGGAATGGGAACACATATGGACCTCTTCTAATCTGTTGCCCAGACAGCTGTCTTTCAAATTTCCTAGCATAGACTAGTGAGTGCACTCAGGCTCAGTCATTTTCAGAAACTGAATACTCAAAGTTTGTGGTTATCAAGTGGGAGTAAGTAAAAAAAAATGGCCTATGCTTTGCTCAAGGTTTCAAAATGGCCAATTGCTAATACTTTGAAGATCTAAGGAGTCATTGTATTGCTACATCCCACACTATGTTATAGTCTATTTACAGTTTCTAGAAAGAAAAATATAAGAAGAAGTTCTTTGGAGCAAATGACTGCCACACAACCACGTATGAATAAGTACAAGATTGTTTTTGAGATATTATTCTTAAGTTTAGTTATAAAGAGTCAGGAAAGTTTCTGACAAAGTCAGAAAGGAGTCTCGAATTGATAATGAAAGGAACTCTTTCAGTACTGAACATGGATCTTTGAAGAACCAAAATCTTGGCAGAGTTGAGAAGACAATAACCAATCAAGTGGACTTGATTCACATCTGCATTTCATAGATTGCTATACTAGCTTATTGGAAGCAGGATGGGCCATCTACTTCCTAAATAACATGCCTTTGAAAACCCAATGAACACTAAAAAAAAAAATAAAATAAGAAAATCATTATAGTAGTGTAGTGGTAAAGTCCTGGTTAGAAGTCAATTGAAATGAGAAAAT